>NW_028278416.1:300000-465335 GCF_059751315.1 Micrasema longulum
CAAAAATGCTACTATCTCAATTTCACTGTTCTATGGCAGGCTGCTTTCTGCATAACTACGTTAAAATACACTTCGAATGGGAGTTTCCTTATCTATGTCGCTTGGAGGAATTGACAGAGAAAAATTTGATTCGTTTATTCACGAGAACGCCGAGGCTAATCTTTGCGAGGAAATTTGATATCAAGATAGTCTCAAATTAATTTGTTCAATTAAACTGAGTTGTAGTTGCGTGGTACTGCCGCAAACTCACAGACTACTGATTCAAAGTTTGAACCACCTTCTATTTTCTTAACTTACCGGGGCCGCCATTACTATCGGACGTTTAGGACCACATAAGGAACATTTATTACTATTTTTTACATTTTTTCTTATTTATCGTAATGATTTTGTTACATTTATTTATTTTTATATCACGTTTTATATAACATTTTTGTTTTTAAATATGAATACCTCACTGGGCACAACCCGTGTCGAGGCATTCATTTACATTATTTTCATATACTTGTGGCGTCTTAAAAAATTATATGAAATTATACGTATTTATACTTAAAATCACACAGATACATATACATAAATAATAGTAAAAAAAAAAACAAAAAAAGAAAAAGAAAACAAAATAATATTATTTGTACAGCTCACTTTTTAACTGCTGTGCAGACAAGTCATGCAACAAGCTATTGTCGTAAACAGAGTTAAATATTAAGAAATAAAATCTTACATGGCCAAATCCTGTGCGTTGGTACACATATTTTAATTTGTTTTATGTTACAGCACGCACACAATAAAAATACAGAGTATAAATATTTTTAAATTAAAAACAAAAATAAATCTAACAGAACAATTAAAAAATTTTTTTTTCCAAGAAAACAGAATCTCTAACAAATTCTTGTATTTTTTTTACGAATATTTTACTATTTAGAGACGGTGGACGATGTAAAATGAAGGTTGAATATATTTTTCAATTTTAGTAAAAAATTATATTAACCGCTTTTGAGTGGAAAAATGTTATTGTAGTTATATGAATATTATTGACCATGTGTTTGTTGAAAAATAATGTGATGCCGTCATGTGAGGTATGTTAAGAAGATTCTGTATGCATAATATACCTCGGTAGATAGGAGAGAATAATTTCTTTTTGTAAGAACTATTTGTATGGTCAGCTCTGATAACAGCAAGAATAAGAATTTAGTGGACTGTGTGGAAATTGTTACTCACTTTTAAAGTTCTTCCGATTGTTTCTTATATGGAGCACTTCACTATTGCTGTAGCACGGAAACCGGTATCGTGTAGATGATGATTAAATGTATAATTAAGGCTGTTTATATAACACTTAATTTCATATTGTACGAAATACGCTGATGCAGGATATGATAAAAACTTATCAGAGAGACAACTTTTCACATGTGATTTGCTCACAGGATGGTGGAAGAACAAGCATTTGAAATAGGAAGGATTTGGGTAGGAACGGCATATTTACAGTCTTATCTGAGTTGCCAGTATAAAAAATGTAAATTCATTATCTAACACTATTTTTTTAATTATTATTAAGTATAGGTACAATATTTGTATTCTTCTTACATAATATATTCCGTGTGAGTTTATTAAAATAATATAATTAAACAATTAACTATAAAATTACTAACCGTAAAAAAGTTTTTAAAAAATTAAATGCTTCCACATTTCACTGATTTATTAAACTCAATTAAAAAATTACGTTATTTCTCAAAAATAGTGCAAAAGGGGTGGGTAGAGTAACTTGTACCTTTCAGTTGCCCAGGGGCCAGAGAATGCTATCACCGGGCCTGGATACATGAACTTATTCGCCTATTAATATCTTGGAATTGTACAATGTCAGCCAGTTTCATTATTGAAATACTTAAATTTGTAAAAAATTTCTAAATTATTATGTTCATACAAGACTTTCCGTGGACCTTTCAGAGTGAAATTTTATACTTAACTAATTTGCTTAATTCTAGTGACATGTCTTTTTTAACATAAATGCTACAGTTTGTGTAGTAGTCATTGTCAAGGAATATTACTTTTTTGCATGTTCTGAATATTCGCTCTCTGAAAAATTTAGAGTTAGCCTAGATTTCAATATTTGTTTAATATAATGACAATAACAGCAGACGTAGAATGTGTAATTGAATTTTGCATAAATGGAACTCTGTTTACTTATTCAATATTGCAGTTAGAATTATACACATGGAATCTTCTTCAAGTTCTATGTACATTATATGCGCTGCTATTTCTTCTTTAATATGCAAAAATGGTTGGTAAAATTTATATTGATTAAATTTAAATATACAGGCTGAGATAAAAATTATCGAATAAATCAATCAAAGAATACTGTTTCGGATTGGGCATGAACATCAGAACAAAAATACAGCGAAAAACGGCTCAAAGGATTAATTGTGAGAATTTTGAGACCGAAAAAGACACGACATGACATGACAAATACTTGAAGATGCACGTCTCAAAAGTCAGAATAATCGTCGTGCATGCATAAGAAGATGTATAAATGTGCATGAAGAAAGAAATACTAAAGTGGCGTTCCATCATTTTGCCTATCTTCACTGTGAAACGGCGGGATGGTTTGTTTTTAAAAACATAAAGTAAAACCAAAATGTATTGCAACATAGGGGGGAAACATTTTATAAAAGGAAAATGAAATTCTAGGCGTTTTCAGAGCTTATGACCCGTCAATGGCTGGTTTAAGTGACAGCTTTATATACTGTACGACATTCATAATTTCGCTTATGTTAAAATATCATAATTTATTCAACTCTTCCATCTGTCGACTTTTGTGAAATGAACTATTAAAACTAATCTATTACTGAATAAATTTTAAATAAATTTTAAAAACATATTAAACCTGAGTAAAACCGCATTCTATTTCAATTAAAATTATTGTATGATTTTTTTCTGTTTTTTCTTTGTTTCGCATATGTTTTTTTTTATTATTATGTACCTATATAAAAAATTATGTAACTTTTAATTACTTAATCACTATAACATTGTAAGTCACTACCCAAGCACAAGAGCTAGTCTCTTTTTAAAAAATAGTTTTAATGATTAACAAAATATATAAAAGTAAAAAAAAAAGAGCTGAAACTTTCTTTGAGATTCCTCTGACCAAATTATTCTATTCACTAAGCAATGCCTGAAAACACTAATAATTAATTTTTTTTTAAACAAGTCAACATTTTTTGAATTTTGAGACCTGGATGGTAATCTTGTATTTTTTTATTTCTTCCACATTTGTAACCTTTACCCGTATACGAACAAAAGGTTAATTACTATAAAAATCTAGGTTTAACTGTTTGATTATATTGTCTATCACAGGTGAGAGATATGAAAAGAATACGTCACATTTAAAAATATCTCACTGATATTAACTGAAAATGATATGAAGAAAATTGGAAAGGAAGGGTGGGAACAGAGGATAATGTGTGTAAGTGATGATGGATCTATGAATGGAGTAAAGTTTGAGACGTTTTAGAAAGTTATTAAGGAGAGTGCATCTTTCATAGAGACAGGCTTCGATGATACCTTTAGTCTAGTGTAGCAAAAAGAATAATTAAATAATTTATCAGAAAATTTAAAGTGAAAAATTAAAGTCGATTATAAAGTAACATTTACATTATACTCTTAAAACAAATTTCTAACATACCTAGGGCTCTCCATCTCAAGTGGGGAAAATGACATAAATTTTTAATTAACATTTATCACCCCTTATTTAATCATAACAATTAACATTAACATGAAGAATATTTTAGGGGCGGTAATATAGAAGTCTGGGCATCTACAGGGCTTAAGACTTGTCATTGGCTGGTTTAAGTGGCCACTTTACACACTGCGTTACATTCACTATTCTGCCAAATTCGAACATCTATATACATAAAATTCATTCAATTCTACAAAAATTAGGACACACTCAAAATATTGTTAATAATAACAAAGTTAAACATCTTTTTTATGAATTGTTACAAAAATATTAATGAAAACAATAAATAATTCAACAATGTTTGAGTATGTCCAAATGCTTGCAGACTTAAACCAGCCAATTCCCTTCTCAAAAATGTTTTCTTTCTGTGTTAAAATAAATTTAAATATGAATAAATAATTTCTTTTTGTCTCTAGAACATTTTACTTCACACACATTTATTATTTAATAGTAGAAATCCCACCAGTTACAATCAGATTTTTTCTTCTAAAATTGCTAATATTACATGCTTTGCAACAAAAAAACCTCATTAATATTACGTCATTTGGTATAAATTCATTTTTAAATCCACAAAATAAGGTTACAAAGTCTCCTGAGGCCACGGATTTTTTTTTCGTTTTAACGTTGGTGCATCTAACGTATAAGAAAAATCTTAACGGCCAGTTTATTTGGTCGCACGTGCTCGTCGGCCATTTTGTTAAGTTGCAGTATTTTTTTCCGATAGAGAGCACGCCGCGCGCTCTCGCTACCGGGGACCTTGGGATTTCTAGCAGAGATACTGAATTACAACACCCTTGAATCTCGTCGTCATTTTTTTCTCGGGAAACATTTCTTTAAGCTGATTTCAGAAAGTATATTATGTAATACCAAAAAAGATTAGTTTGTATGTTTCCAATAATTACACAAGAGCGAGATTTCATGTATTGTTTTATACAACCTGAAGCCGTACAAATTAATGCAAGTCGGAATACACCTGTTTAGGGGGCGATTCACTTGCTAATAATATGGATCTAATTTTCTGTACATATCGACAATTTAGCAGCTGTCTGCTTTCTAGTCATTAACTTCTAACTTATATTTACCGTCTGAATTACGTGGTGGGTTAAACAGTTCGTAAAGTAATAAAGATTACAGTTTGTCAAATAAAAAAAATAATATTAATTCATATGTCAAGAAGACAAAAGTAAGCAACTTCGACACGTATTAGAGAAATGGCGCGTTCAATCAAGGGAATACTCACAACATATTTGTTTTTATTTTCCATTTAAAATGCTACACGACACTACCATTATGTAATAACTTCGTGGCAATAAAATAAATTGTAGTGTTGTATGTTGAAATCCATTGTTTTAAGTGCAATTAAGAGTAAATAAGCCATTCCACAAATATCGTTCACATCGCTATCCAATTAAATTCTTGTATCGCTGCGGTTTTAGCTAGGGACAGGTTGATCCAACTCTATTGCTTTTAGTAGGTAATAGTTATCAATGGTTGAATGTCGAACTCCGTTATAAACTATGTTTTTAAAAGTATAAATTTATTTAAAAATCTACTATGCTTCTAAGTAAAAAAAAAAATATGGAAGTTCACTGTAATTCATTTTATTATAAAAATAAAAGACGAGTGATACTTCAATCCACAAATTTAGAATAATCAGCGACCGGTTTCATCGTTTTCGCGACATTTTTGAGAGTGGTATCTTTATTATTAAATTTAAAAAAACGAATACAGCCACAAATTGATAGGATTAAGAGTCTTACTAAGATTTTATTATAAAAATAAAAGACGAGTGATACTTTAATCCACAAATTTGGAATATCCAGTGACCGGTTTCATCGCTTTCGCGGCATCTTCGAGACTGGTATCTTTATTAAGGAGTTTAATGTATTTATACAAAACAGAGGTTAGGATAGATACTTCAAAATCATGTGAAAGTAAATTAAATAAAGTTATTTTTATCTTAAGGATCATTATCAAAAAAAATTCGGGTTAACTAATGTGTTGATATAATGCTATTTTAATGAGTTTAAGTATTTTATTTTTAGTGTCCCATCTTTCGTGAGTGTGATTTTTGTAAATTATGATTTCTGAAAAACAAAGGGTAAAAAGTCATTAGTAAAGATATATTTCAATGAGTAAAGTAATGAAGAATGCACGTGTGTTATCTGTTAATTAAGTAATTCTACGTCGGGTTTATTTTTTAATCTATTAATTTCGAGAATTTCTAATTTGTCAAGTTTATGGCCTTTTAGGTGCAATATGAATTATTTTCACATTATTTTTTTATTCAAAGGAATGTTTATTTTCTATTAAATGATTGGCGAAATTTGAATTATCTTTATTATTAGACCATGATTGTATGTGCTCTTTTATACGTGTTTTAAAGGCTCTACCCGTTTGGCCTACGTAGCATGTATTTTTACTTCTCTTATTTTGTCTTACCTTACTAAGATGGATTGGTCATGTAAAACCAATTGATGACGATAAAATGGTAAAGCCCAGATATACATTGCGAAAATAATTGGAAACGTAGGACGTGAATGACTAAAAAGACGCAGCATGATCAGATAAATCAAAATCTCAGGTCTGGTAATGTCAAAAGCAGACTCAACCGAAGGCCGTTTATGACAAGATGTATGAATGTGAAAATCGTTAAGAATATATTATGAGGGTATGAGAAGCAAACTTTCAGAAATTTCCACCAAAAACGGAAAATTGGTTATTGATGCCAAAATAAACTTTACATGAAAATCCACCTACATAAACAATAGCGTAATTCAAAATCATTTCTTAATCTTGCCAAAACAGATTTATATACATACATATATAGTTGGATAATTTATAAAGTGCCATTTTTGTAAAAATCACCTCAAGGGCGCCGTACAATTAATAAATATCCCAGTACGTCTTGCAGCTACAGAGCGCATGAACGGTTGGGATTCTTGTTCCTCGTTTTCAATTAAGATCAATCAAAAATTATAACAGATAGGAGCTAGATTACAGGACGTCTTGCAGCTACAGAGCGCATAGACAGTTAGAAATTTAGCCCCCATTTACACATTTTAAAAATTGACAAATAAATTTAGTGTATTAAAAAAAATAATAATATGAATAATAAAAAGGAGTAAGATAACAACACGCCTTGCAGCTACTAAGCGCAAAGACGATTGGAATTCTAGACCCCGTTTACAAAATTTAGGTATTTTAAAGTTGATATATGAAAGCTAGATAACCAATCATCATGCAGCTACAAAGCGCATGGACGAGAGGAATTCCAGCAAAGTTAAAACAATATCAATAAATTTATAAAAAATAGAGTATAGTAGTAAATTGGTCAAGATTTCAATTAAACAACTTGACACAGCAAACTAAGCATTATCTATTGAGTTAGTAAAGCTTAATTAGAAATCTCACGAGAACTTTCTTAAAGTTTTTCGCAAATATCTCAGTAACTCCTTTAATGGAGATTTCTCAGTTTGCTTCCTTTGCCTTTTTATGTAAGGATAGTTGTGTGTGGTGGACCATTTTCTCTGCCTACCCCTTCTGGGAAATGGTGTGATGATAATAGTAGTATTAAGGAAACTTGCGTAGCTTTGAAACCGGTCAAAAATAAAAATAAATGTCATCATCATTCTTTCCCGCCTAATGGTCCATAGGGTACTGCATTGGTATACCAATCACATCGTATCTTGATCATTTTTGTAACATGAAGATAAGATGATCAGTCTTACGCTTCACGTGCAAGTCCAGGGATTATTGTGGATAATTTACATAGCCTCATTTTTAGGAAAATAACCTGAAAGGCGCCGTACAATATTCCAACACGTCTTGCAGCTACTTAGCGCATAGACGGTTGGGATTTTAGCTCCTTGTTTCCAATTAAAATTAAATTCAATAATATAGAGGAGCTAGAACAAAGTATGTCTTGCAGCTACAGAGCACATGGATGGTATGAAAACTAGCCCCCATTTACATGATTTAATAATTGAACTTCGGTTTTTCATTTCAATTTCGGTTTACAAATAAGAGCTGGATTGGACGGTTTGAATTCTTAACCATATTTATAAATTTTAAGTTTGATATTTTTTTTTAGGTTAGAATATTTTCTTTAACAAACGTCTTGCAGCTACAAAGCGCATCGATGCGCTACTAAATATTCTGATGCACAAACATCTAATAAAATAAATATTTCACGTCAATAATGTCGTTTTATACGCTTGAGTATATTGTAGTCCCTGGAATGGCAAGAGCGACAATTTTATTTATTTTAATCAATCAATCGTTCCCTTTCCGCACCTCATGGTGTATAGGGCACTACATTAATACTCCGATCGCAGCGCATATGGATGATTTTTTGTAACATGAATGAAAGGTGATCAGTCTAACGCTTCAGGTGTCAGTCGGGGGACAGAATCAAAACGGAGACCTCTTGCATCGTAGGCAAATGCATTGACCACTACACCATAAGACTCGAAAACAAGTGGTTTAAATAAGGCTGTTTCATTTTGATTTAAAAAAAAATATCGATATTTTTTAATCCCTTTTCAGGAATACTGCCGAAGTTAAACTTAGCGTCTTTTAGTTATATTGTAGTTTTTAAATACGAGTTTACTCGTAAAAACGTATTTTTTTAGTTGACGTCGTTTGACATTTAGCCCTCAAACCACCCTCATACGGCTATACACTACTCTCTATCGGTTTCCGCTCTCTTGGTACCAACGAGAACTTTTATTCCGGGTTTTCAATTCCAGAAATTTTTGTTTGAAAACTTTTAAGCTGCAATTCAACAACGCGAACCGTACCGCTATGGCCTAACAAGCATCGGTACTTGGCAATCATAGCACTTGGTATAGAATCTGATTCTTTTTATAGTATTATGATGAATGCGGAAAGTCTATGGATTCAGGTATTTATTTATTTATTTTATAAACATAAACGGCAAATTTGCCTTTAACAAACATGTATAATATTAACATATTTATCTTTATATATTTTTTTTATTCAAAACGTGAATTTCCTTATACCCAAGATTTATAAAAAGAAAAATAACTAAAAGTTAAACGAGATTTATATTTAAAAAATTAACCTAAAAGTTGTACAGCATATTCAGTAGAAAGTTTAAATAATAAAACATTCTACAGTAAAACAACAAGAAAATCATAAGTACTGTTTCACACAGCTAGGCAAAGTAAACAAAAAAATGTACATATATATATATATTATCAAATGCATGAATGAATAAATATAATTACCATTCACCATCTTTGAAAAAGTTCGAAAGGTTTGTTCTATAGCAACGATACCCTACATTAAATATATCAGATACGTAGGAATAACTATTGCCGAGTTCATGAAGTCTATTTAATACTGCGTTACTGTTGCTACAAAACAGTGGCACCTGTCTAGTCATTCTTCCAGGCACCCTGAAGTTGATGAGAGATAATAGTTCGGGCAATCCCATATTGAATTTAAAATTTTGAATAAATTTAAAAGGTCTATAATTTTTCTTCTATCGTTAAGTTTTAACAAATTTAATATTTTTAGTAAAAAATCGTCATTTAAATATTCATGATTGATTCTAATACCCGTATACACAGACAAACCTTAAGGTAAGAAAAGTACATTTTATTGTTTTCACCTTCGGGTTATTCTCTGCATTTGAAATTAGAATGTACTTTCCTCACCTTAAGTTTTGTCTCTGCATACGGGTATTAGTCTGAAATTTTTATATCGTAAGAATTTTTTTTGGACTCTTTCAAGAGAATTTTGGTGACAGTTGTAGTAAGGAGTCCATATTGTAGAGTTATACTCTAACTGGCTTCTCACTAATGAAGTTTACATCAACTTCATCAATATCACGTGAAATTGAAGACCGTCTACTTGTTTTTTTTTTTTTTTAATTAATATGTGAATTGGATACAATTTTTTTTTTTTCAAAATTAATATCGATATTGTGGAGAAAACTTTTCGTACACAACTTGAAATAAGAAATTAAAAAAAATTTGTCCTTACGAAAACATGACATGTTCGGCCTTGATATTTTTAAATCCGAGACTCGCGATAATTTTATATTTAAATTTAAGCGGTCACAAACAGTATTCAAAATTTAAATGAATTATGACGTGCAAGGGACGTGGCCAACACCATGGACTGTTTTCGCAGAAATTCAAGTAAATGACCTATCATCTTACTTTTATTCAACGAAAATCAACAAGATGCGCTGCGATTGGAGTACCGATGTAGTGCCTTATACACCACAAGGAGAAAAAGAATGATTGATTGATATAAATAAATAAGATTATCGCTGTTGCCAGCCCTGGGACTTCGAAATACTCCAGCCTATAAACATATCTTTAGATAAGTATTTCTTGTGGACCACGTCGAAAATCAAACCAGAGATCTTGCATGATGGGCACGCGCGCTAGTCATTTAACCACGAGACGAAAGATGGGCTATTATAAAATTATAGTTAATTATAAAAATACAAAAGTATAATTTAACTTCAGTAAAATGAAAAAAAAAGTTCACTTATTATGCATGGAAAATCGCAAAATAAGTTCCTCAAATATTAATTTGATGAAAATATTTTTATTAGGGGCTCGGATTGGGTACTCTCTCTTTGCTCGTGTAATAGTAAAGTTTATTCCGAGCCATGTAGTTTGATGGCGGGTCTTAATCAGATCAAACGACGGATTATTCGCCGGACTCAAGGATAAAACAATCAAAATACAGCCTCCCTTACAAGTGGTCCTAACTCAAATTATTCTCCCCCTGTTGACACATGTCAGCATATGTCATTTTACTATGCGATTATGTTATACGGTAGTAGGAAAGGTCAAACGTTGTTTGGCTGTTGGGTCAAACTGATTTTCTTGACAAAAATATATCAAATTGACAATTTTTTTTTTTTGTAAAACAAAAAATGAGAACATCGTAGTTCAGAGAAGACGAATCAAATATTGAAAACTTTACCTAATTATTTATTGAAAGTTAGGGATCAATGGATTTGTATCACGATTTTATTTTTGATAATTGATAATTAATTTATCTAACATTTTATATACATAAACAATTTATAAACATATAAGGGCGGGCATATTGCCTTAAGGAAATTTCTTATTACCTACCCAAACAGCTCAGTTTGAGAAAATTATATGTACATGGACATGTTGAATATTAAAATTTTATTCAAAATTAAAAACAAATATTTAAAAAGTAAAAAATACGCATATATATTAACACTATACTATGAAGAGTGGAGAAGGGATGGGAAGGAAAGAAGAAGGATAAAGAAAAAACTTTAATATTTAGATAGTGACATTTAAATCATGACTTAAATATAAATAAAGAAGAGGCGTCTCTAACATTAGTGAGTAGGTTATTCCACAATCAATCAGCTACTACTGTAAAAGATGAGGCAAGAAAGTTAGAGCGATGAAAGGATATTAAAAGGGTTCTCTCGTTACTAGAACAAAGAGATAATCCGTTTTGTGGTAGAGGTTGAAAGAGCTTTCTCAGATTAACAGGCGAAGTGGAATTATTTAAAATATTATGAAGAAGTGATAGAATGTGAATGTTTCTTCTTTGCCTGATACTGAGATATTTGGTTATGTGGTCGAATTTGCGAAGATCAAAGATATAACGTATACAAACATTCTGCAATCGTTCCAATTTATCAAGTACTTCAGAGTTAGTATTTGGATAGCATACATCTGCATAATCAAGGAGTGGAAGATGTAAACACTGGAATAATGTTTGCTTAAAATTAATTTGAAAAAAAATCTGTAATCTTTCAAGTGAGTGCAAACTGCTTTAAAGTTTACGACTAACTTCATTAACCTGATCGTGCCACCCTTGATGCTTATGGATGATAATACCTAAGTTTTTGACTGAAGTCATGAATGGGATTTCTGTACCATCTATTTTAAAAAGAGGAAGTGTGGAAAAATTCACTTATGATTACATTTTTTTACTACCAATAAGTACCATTTGTGTATTTGTTGGATTTATGAGAAGTCCATGTTTTTTGGTCCATGAAGAGATATGCTCGAGTGCAAGTGACATTACTTTATGTGTTTCAACAATGTCAATGGGTTCGAAATGAATGTACAATTGCAAATCATCGGCATATAAATGGTACGAACGGGGAATGGTAAATTATAATTATATTTATAATTTTGACATTTCTTCGTTTCTCATTATTTAACTTTACTTAAATTCTCCGATCTCCATATAATCTTGTTTTTTTACGTGTTGTGAGCCAAAATGGGGATTTATCAGGAGCAGAATAATAATAAGCAGCAACAGTAGCTCAAGAGGAATACTTTCAATCCTTTGGTTTGGTTCATTCAATGAAATGTTTCAAAACTGGATGTCATCAAACAGACTCAAACTTAATCCATCTTCTTGAGCTTCTACTGACAGCGACAAAAAAGCTACAACACCTTTTAGACCGATCTCCAATTTTAATCACAAATTGTGATGTCTCACACCTATTATTCTTATTCTTTGTGGTAGAGGTCAGCGCTATGGAAGCTCCTGACGTCACTGTGACCTGTGAATATCTTTTATGACGGGTCCCTGTAAAAACCTCTTGCTCTCCAAGCCCATGTCTATAAAAAGCCTGGCTACTGTGTGGAAAGCAAGAGTATACATTTTGCCTAATCTTCCCTTCCAAGCTCAGATCCGCAAAGGATCGGGCTATTATATAGGGGGTGAGTCTTTAACATCTTGAGGTTTAACCAGTGGTCATCCGAGGATGAGGCTCCTTTTATTTATGTAAAGAATCACATTCACATATTATGTATATAGGTTTTCCTTATCTGCACTGCAGAACCTACATTTAGGAGTTTAGGAAATGTTCATTCTAGCAAGGTGTTTGTTCAATCTGCAGTGCTCTGTAAGGGCTCCTGTGATAACCCTCACTTAATTTTAGCTGAGTTTTAATCTTACCCTTAGCATAAATGAATGGCATATACGAGTACTTTTATTGTTTTTATTTTATTGTTACGGCGGCCTTCGTGGTGTAGTGGTCAAGACGCTTGACTCACGCACGGAAGGTTCCGGATTCGATTCCCGGTGAGAACACAAAAATTTAAATGTGATTTTTCTCAAGCCTGGTTGTTCTGTCATATAATTCACCACTGTAATTGGGCCTCCTGGCCTGTTGTGGTGCAAAAAACGAAATGAAATGAAATGAAAATTGTTATTTTCTCATTTTTATTGACAAAAAAAAATTGTTTTAATATTACTATATATTTTATATGTTTTTATTTTTGTCGTATTTATCAGTAGCCTTTATTTAAATTTAAATTGAATGTATTCCCAGTGATTTTTTTTGTGTTTATGTTTTTTTTTTTATTATTATTTTTACTTATGTTTACCTATTTAAAAATGCGAAAAAAAAAATTTAATTTAAAAAATTTAAAAAGTTCTAAGAACGCCAATCTTTTTTTTTTCAATTAAGAAAATAAAATGTGTATAATGAAATTTTTTATCTGGTATGATTAACCAACCATTTTTAAGACAATTTTCTATCAAAACACCCGATGCAACAATATCAATCTTAACATAATTCCCCTATTCGTACCATGCAAAGGATACTACATTGAAACACCAGATGCTGCATACTTTGGTAATTTGTTTCGTGAAGGTAAAGTGATAAGTCGCTACGCTTAAGGTATCGTCCATTACAAATTGATACCATCACCACTTACCGCATCTGAGGACATACGTCTCTTTGGCGGTGCCCACATACACGGAAAAATTGCTCGGAAAAACTGCCCGCAGGAACTTTCTTTAATCTGGCAGTCTTAGAAAGAAGTAAATTCAGTAGTACATAATATGCATTTCTTTGGATTGAAGAAAAAAATAAAGTGAACTTGTAACTGATTGAAATTAAATTGTTTGCCCATAATCAATTCGCCAAAATGATTACAAAACTTTTTAAAAGTTTTGAAATTATTTTTAGAAGCCACCTGATCTGTGTATCCAACAGGACCTATAACAGGGCTACGGATAGTAAGGAGAGGTTTCATTCAGTTGTCGCAAAAAAGGGGAAAGGGACAAGCCAACAAGATGTATTCAGACGATTGATTAGGATATCCGCAGCAGCACGAAGGGGAAACAACAATATTTAAAAACATATCATTTTTCATTAAATGTACCATGACCTGATAAAAACTGCGTCGTCCGGTGATCAGGGATAACTCAAAGAGATTTAAAGCGGTGATAGAATGAAGGGAATAAAAGAAAAGTAACCCACCCTGAACAGAAAGATTCCCATCGCGATTGTCTAGCATCAAAAAGAGCATTCAAAGTCTTTTTTTCTGATTGAGTCATTCTTTTAGTTAAAAGTAGACGGACGCAACCATAACAGAATAATGCTTTATTTTAAAGTGGAAATTCGTGGATTGTCACTGGATCTCCAGATCCAGAGGGGACAAGTCCATTGGAACCGAGAGTGTATCCGTCTATTGCAAAAATATTAAAACACATATTTAACGCCAAATCCAAGACCTCTAGCATAGTAAGCGAATATGCCAACCACTGCACTACTGTACCGACTTATCCCTACTCGAGTTCCTTCTTCAGGACGTTTCACCCGAGAGTCGAAAACACTCGTCAAGGATTCTAGCTTTATTCATACACAGAACTATATTCGCCTGAATATAGAAACTAGTGTCATCGTGCTAAAAAAGATATCTACTCGTACAAGTCACTGTTGCCAAATATATGTCATTTTCAAGAGAAAAAGAAGTCCTAGAAAATTCGCATATCATAATTACAATGCGCGTTCTCC
This sequence comes from Micrasema longulum, assembly GCF_059751315.1. NCBI lineage: Eukaryota > Metazoa > Arthropoda > Insecta > Trichoptera > Brachycentridae > Micrasema > Micrasema longulum. The sequence continues at coordinate 314,529 of NW_028278416.1, forward strand.
ACACGAGATTTAGTGTTTCCACAACTGCTGCATTTGAGAACCGTTCGTGGCGTTGCCAAGTTTCCATTGTGCCGTATTATAAATTCAAATGTATGTAAAACTGGAAACTAAAAACAATGAATTATGGGGCAGACGGTACGCGTTGCCGCCACTGCTTCTACACTGCGCGTATGACCACAAATTCACAAGTCTCAAATGCAGTACACGGAATATTGTAACAAGACCGTTTCATTTGCATAAATGGTGGCGTTAGTTAGTGCTGAATTCAGACGCTTTTGGAGGCGGTACGATATTATTTGCATAGGATACGATATCAACATAGCAGATGTGTAATAAAACACCCAGTGATGGGGAAATTGAAATAAAACAAAGAAATTCATTGGCTTTTTTTTATTTGTTATTAGACCATCAAACTAAGCCAATTTTCACTTTTTTTTATGTATCGTATTATCATCGCTAGATTTTTTTCTAAGTTTTTAAAATATTTTTTTAAAAATAAATTTCATAAAAGGTACATGTTTTTAAAAAATACTTTACAAATCTACTTTTATACATCAAGTACATGTTATCACTGTAACTCTCCAAAAAAAGAGACTAACTCTTGTTCTTGTAGAGTGACTTACACTGTTGTAGTTTTTTATTTATAAGAGTTTATATAATTTTAAATATACGAGTACATGAGGAAAAAAAAACATAGGATATATAAATATAAATCAAATTAATTAAAATTTAATGTAGTTTTTACACGTGTTCAACAAATTTCTTAGATTTACTTTAAATTATTTAATTTTTAATTTTATAATTTTTTTTAGTTTTTAGTTAATTGGGGAGATTGTTATAATTTTTTACACCTTTGAAGACAAAGCTATTTTGACCATGACTTGTGTGGAATTTAGGAATTTTATCTCAAATTCTTATTAAAATTATATAAACTCTTATAAATAAACAACTACAATAGTGTAAGCCACTTTCAAAGCACAAGAGAAAGTCTCTTTTTTTTTAGAAATACAGTGATAACATTTACTAGATGTGTAAAAGTAGATATATTTAGATTTTTTTTTTAAATATGTACCTTTTATGAAATTTATTAATATTTTTTTAAATTTTTTTTTTTTTAATTTTTATAGATATATACGTATAAAAAATGTCTAGAGATCAAATATTTACTCAGTGAAAATCAAATGCCGCCCATATAACGCCTGCACAAAACCTATTATCATCTATGAATGCGAATTGTGGTACCTAACTAGGGCCCAAAACAACAAAATACTGAGTTTTGAGAATAGATGTCTCAGAAGAATCTTTAGTGTGCGGTAGTTTGACTTTATAAGGAATGAGAAAATAAGATAAAAGACGCAGACAACTATCATCAATTGGATGTGATTTGGTCGGCCGGGTTATATACTACGAATGCCTCCTGAGAGCCTTAACCACACTTCCCTACTTTACAAGGCGTCAGATTCTCGACGTCCTGGACCTCCACTGCTGACTGCCCGTGCTTACGTTTAGTTTATATCAAAACACGGGACGCGAACCTGACTTGGAAGTGCAATCAAAAATGTGAACAAAAAAAATGTAAATAAAAAAAAAATATATCACAAGAAAAAATAGTGAAACCAGGCCAACAATTTAAAAGTACGCCCCTTAAAATGACGTTTTTATTTAAATGGCCAATATTAGTAGGGATTAAATTTTTGAGTTTGAAAGGCGATATAAATGTCAAATACTGAAATTGATATGTCAACCATCTCGGGAATCCAACCCAATAGCTCTTGTATTGTAGGCAAATGCACTGCAAACAGTAAATTTGTGTATTTATTGACTTATAAACAGTTTATTACACATTTAAGCACAGCCCAAACATTAGGTTCACAATATACACATTTAATAAAAATAGAGATTAAAAAAAATCTTTATTTATTCGGAAAATCATTGAGAATTTTCTCACTCAAATCCATCCCACTAAGAAACATCCAGTCCTTAACTACTCTCTTGAAATTAGTTTTTGTCCTTGAGAGCTTTATACGCACTTCCAAATATTAAACACTCTCGATTCGATAAAGGAGAGATTTCTCTGAGCAAGAGTCGTACGGGTTTTGGGTGTGACATGATTCGTGATCTGGGAAAACCTCGTACAAATTTCTTGCCGAGATCTATTTGTTTATTTTTTAACCCCCGAAGGGCTTTAACATGTACAGAATTTTTTTTTTAAATATCTAGTAAAATCAAATGATAATACGAGAAAGTCCATTATTATTTTTTTTAAATAAAAATAATTGTTTCTTAAAGTTTGATAAAGTTATAGGAAACACATCTATTTATTTTTTTATCAGTATGTTTGTTTCCGACAGAGTGAATTTTATCCAACAGTGGTTAAAATATATGCTCATTTTTTTAAAATTATCCAACTTATTCTTTATAATTATTGGATTTCATACTTAATATCTAAATAATGTGGCTTGACATCTTGAATTAAGAATGAAGCAAGGATGAAATTTCATATCCATTTCTAAAAATCTTTGATAGTTAAACATTTTCTCCAAAGAATTTTGAGACCAAAATTTTCATATAGTTGATTGGGAAATAAATTGGTTTTTTCGCGTTTTCCGGAAATTCTGTCAACTGTTTTCCCGTCAGAGAGTTTTAATTTTAACCCCTGTCCATTTTTCTTCATTTTATTTCCCAGCCTTTTTATAAAATGATTGGAAATATTCGATAAATCATTTCCGTCAGTATCGAAAACGGGCTACGTCGATTCATCTTGGATAAAAAAAAATGGCTTGATTATTTTCAAAGCAAACGTAATTCAATTATGTTTTATATAAACAACTTTCTCTTTTTTAGTTTGTAGGTACAATAAAGCTAAAATTTATGAACGATATTTATTACACGTTAAACAACGGATAAAAAATAGCTGTAATGTATTATTTTTTCTTGTTTTAAATATTAATAAAAAATGGCTGATTTGAGGCCATTCCGTGTGGATCTGTTGACGAAAAGATCTTTTTAGAACCAAGTTAACAACACATAAAATTTTCTTCATATTTATGTGCTATTTCATTAAATATTTTTTCTTTTTCAAGTGGAGTGATATAGAATAACTTTACACAAGGACGCTTATTTTTGCTTTGAATTCAGTAATATATAGACATTTATAATTGGCCTACCATTTTGGTTTTAAAAAAAAAGAATTTACTGGAGCGTTTTAAAATAAAAATGACGTGTTGTCTTAAAACCACGTTTTTTTTATTCTTATTTTTTGAAAATAAATTTCTCATCCAAAGTCCACGACACTACTACCCACGCAATCACAAACCGTTGAGTTTTTTTCTTTTTATATCTACCCTTTAAAGCAATCCGATGTGTTATATCGTGGATATTTTGCGTGATTGCATAAAGTCAAAAATGTTAGTTCAGAGATATTTGAGGTTAAAAGTTTATTAGGCATTAACAATTAGTTTAACCACTAAACGTTATCAAGCTAATGATAAGAAATGTTACATTGATTTACCAACTACAATAAATAAAAGTTTTCATTAAAAAAATACTTTTTGTTTACAATATTTTTTCCCAGTATTGTTATGACTCGATGCATTTTCGCTGATACATAATACCTTAGTAAGGTACTATTCTACACGCAAGTCGCAACTGTATTTTTCATCCTCGTGGACACAGACATTTTTTTTATTAATAATCATAAACACAGGCGGTCTCTGTGGTGTAGTAATCAAGACGCTTGACTCACACACGGAAGGTTCCGGGTTCGACTCCCGACGAGAACACAAAAATTCAATGTAATGTTTCTCAGGAGTGGGTGTTCTGTGATGTTTTTATTGGACCTCCTGGTCTGTTGCCGTACAAAATTAGTGAATAGTTTTGTTTAGTTTGGTTTATTTTTATATTAAATGAATTAAATCGCTTATAAACGTCAATAAAATACAAGTATAAATACAATTCAACAGTTAGTAAATTAAACTAAACAAGTTAAAAAATATAAATCAGCCGCACAATTGCGATCAACAAGCTTAAAACAAAAAAACTCAAATTTATTGCAAAACCATCTTGCCTTTCAAATGAAATAGAAATAATAAAAAAATATACGTTTGTTACTAAGTTTCTTTCTTTCCTTAAATATCTTTAAATACCTACAAGTATCTGAAATTTGTATGCATATTTATTTTTTTATAAAGTGTAAAAAAAATTTCATTCTCTCTTTCTTACATTTTTGAATATTTTTAAATAAGAAAACAATTTTTAAATTTAATGATCATATTTTCCGTTTTCCTTTTTCCTTTTTCTGTTATTTAGGTTTCATAACAACTGTTTATATGTTTGCCGTTAAAAATAAGAACCAAACAAAATACTGTAGTTGGTTTATAACTTAATGGACAGTTCAAACTCATTACAGTTTCAAAATACAAAGATGAAAAAATTCATTTTTCTTAATGTACAGACGCAAACATTTTAGAAAATTGTAATCTCTTAAAATTTGGTTGGATGCGAACATTTATACTTTTTACGCCTCTTTCAAAACTCCTATCGCCACAAGGGTAGTTATGGTATAGCTAAAATCACAATATCACTTGAAGGGTAGTTTGCTCTACTTGAAGTTAAGTTATAAACAGACATTGAAGGAGAAGTACCTACTCGTGAGACGGATATTTTTATTGTTGCTTATAAATATTTTATTCAGTTTCTTTCAAAAGATATACTTTTTTGGAATTCATTGTTTATACTATTCCTTATTCAAACAAATCGTACATTTTATTGGGTATGGTTACAAACTTATATAAAAGAAAACATTCAAAGATGTTAACCACCTGAAAAGCTATTAAATAATTTGTTATTTTTAACTGGCCCTTTTTACATGTATCGTCCCAATCTGTTAAGGTACGATAAAATTTGTGTGGGTGGTTTTTGTTTTATTTATTTGATTACTACTTGCATGCAAAAATCTTAAAACGGGAAATCAATTCGAGATTTGTCAACCTCATGGTGTACAGGTTAGAGTCTGGTACTTACCATATTAAAAAAAAATATATAAAACTTGACAACCTCGAAAAAGTAAGTTAAAATTAAAAATATATTTAATTAAATAAAAACAAAAATTAAAATTAGAATTAAAAAAAAATCATTAATGAAGAGAGAGTGAGAGATGGTTGGTTTTGTTGGGCGCCAGTTATTTGTACAGAATAACAATTAGATTAAGTTTGCATTCAGTTTAATTATATCAATGTGGAGGGGTAAGAATGTAATAAAAATTGTTGTGGAAATTAAAAGAATTAAAAAAAAAATAAAAAACAATATCTTACATAACTTAGAATTAGCCTTAACCTACTTAAGCCTTAAACTAAAAATTAACCTTACGCCCTGATGCGGCACGCGGCATGGTGACGCGAAGGCGGCGTGAGTCCTTGGCGTGCGGCGTGGGTGCAGGACGCGATGTGGGTGGCGGCGTGGTTCATCGTAGGGGGGGCAACATCTGGCTGCGGTGAGGTGTGCTGCGAGGACGGCTCGTCATGAGCGGCGGCGTGGCTTCCTGTCCCATGGCGGGGCATAAGGAATGACGTTGGGTGTGTGAAGGGACGCATGACGTGGGCGGCTCGTCATGAACGCAGCTGCGTGTGCGCGTGGGTTGCGTCACCGTGGTGCGGCAACGTGTGCGCGTGGGTTGCGTCGTAGGCGGCAGCGTTGGGGCTGCGGCGTTAGGGCTGGTTAGCCAGCGCGGTGGCTTCTCTCCTGGGCTGCTGACTGGGCCACGGGGATGGCAAGGCACCCGCCCGTGACCCTCGAAGACAATTGACGCAGGAGAAGAGAGTCCGGAGAGACAGTTCAGTGAAAAGATTTCGGCTAGCGGGTCCGGAGAAGAGAGAGAGCGGGAAGCGGGTGTCACGGTTTTTATCATCTTTTAGACGTCCCCCCTACCCGGGTTGGTCTCGTCGCTCTGATTGGCGGGCGCACGCTTCGGTTGGGGCGGTCTTCCTTTCCCGCCAAATTTCTTCTTTCCCACCAAATTATGTTCTTAAAATCTAACTTATTCTAATAAACTTAAATATGAATTTAACCTAGTATTATAATTAACTTATGATAACAATCGGAATAATCGGCGCGCGTGCACGAGAAGATGAATGAAGGTAGAGGAAGCGAAATCTATATGCAGAGATAGAGTGACGTGGCGTTTCATCCTCTCTGCCTACTCTTACGGGGAAACGGCGTGATAGTTGCCGTTATCTTTGTCGTAAAAAGTTAAAATATATAAATATGTTTTTGATGTAAATAAAGTGAATTGAATGTAATGTATTTGAAAATATAAATATTATTTTTAACTAATTATTACTCGCGTTTTTAAAAGTGTTAAGTGAGTTTTACAAATATTGACATGTGGCCGGTTCTTGGAGGTACCTTCTCGGCAAGAACAATAGGCTCTCGATTGCCTGAGCGGACGGACATTTATTACTTAGCTTCAACGACCCTTGCGAAAGACGCGATTCGGGTCCTTGTTACTAACTAATAAATCGAACGGTATTTTTTTAAAGTAAGACGCGTTGACAAAATATTTTTTTTTATAAAAAAAATTAAAGAATGATGGATTTGGCCCAGCGGTACTTTCGGTCTATTTCACATTTTATAAAAATCAATCCAACCTATGTTATTTAACCGTGCCGGATGGATTTACACTGTGATGTGAAATTGACAGATGGATACACGAGGTTTGATAAAAAGAATACAAGTATTTTTTAATTCCGAATTAAAATACATAAGTAATTGTAATTTATAAATATACGTACTCCCTTTAAACACAAATAAACACATCTATCACTCACCCTCTCACACACACTCACACACCCTCACACACACCCTTGTTCTATACTTGTTTATATTTACTGTTTATTTTGTGGAAATCTGTAATTGGTTTTATTTTCTGTTATTTTTATAGTACTTTATAAGCTGTATAAATTTTTATATCCCAAATCAATTATATATAATTAGATAAATAAATAAACTTGTTGGCCGGTCGATATTATCATATTTCAATATAATAAAAGGCCCCAATAAAGAAAAAAAGCGCCAATTTATTTAATAAATTGGTAGACATGTTTATAATTATTAATCTGTCAATTTTCGGCCATTTTTGACCCGCAGTTGGTTTTTGACACACAGATAACAAGACGTTTTGGTACGATTGGCGAATTTTCAAGATTATTTCAGAGCGAAAATAATAACACATTCGTTCACGCCTCGCGGCTTGTTTGCGACCTTTTGACACAAAAAACAGATTAAATTGATTTACCAGTTACCGTATACATTGGACGTGGCCTTCTGTGACTTTTCTTTGTTCCTGAAGATAAAAAGAACCATTAAAGGACGTTTAGCGGCTATAGAAATAAAGACTGAATCGCTGAAAGCCCGTACAAAAAATGTGTTCCTTAAGCTAGGGTTTCCTAGGACAGCGGTGCCCGTATCTTAACGGCCGTAGTGAACGGTGATGCTGTGGACTGCCGTTTTAACGGTGACTAGAGTGTGGTTTCTTAGGAAAACAGTGTTAAACGGTGTTGATAACACCGTTTTCATAGGAAACCACTCTCTCGGCACCGTTACGACGGCTATTCACCGCATCACCGTTCACTACGGCCGTTAAGATACGGGCACCGCTGTCCTAAGAAACCCTAGCTTTAATGTTTCAAGAATTGAAAAAAAACTGGCATAAGTGAGTTATATCCTCAGAGTTATAATGCGTAACCTAGAGAGGAGCCCAAACGTATGAAAACCATTATTTGACTATTGGGTATTAAGTTATCTACAGTTCGCAGCAAAACAATGGGCCGTACTCAGGTCGAGAATTGCTAAATGGATATTAATTTGCATTGTAAATACTTTCACAAATGTACCTGTGTATTTATTATTGCAAAGTTATTCCAAGTTATTTTTCTATAATTCGCCTATATTTATTTTTTAAAACTGTAAGTGTTAATTTTTTAATTTAATTATGTATAAAATAAATAATACACTTACACTCCGGAACGTGCCTGTGGGCCAGTGAAGTGGCTACATCCATAAATAAAAGTAAACATATATTGAATGTACCGTACCTATTGTATAAAATAAAATGAAAATGCCCATGCCCATACATAAATAAATAAATAAACATTTTTGTTAACTATGTTTTTGTATTTTATATGGGATAAAATAAATAAATAAATTCACAATATACTTATGTTACATTTATTGAAACATAAATCTCAACTCCATGGAACCAAAGTACTGTGTTGAGCTTGTTTGTTTGTCCGTCACATCTCCGAAACGGCGAGTCGTAGCGGCCTGAAATTTGGACTCGTCATTTGAGATACAATTTCAAGGTTAACGTTGCTTTTTTCGAGTAAAATTTTAATCGACCTCTACTCGATAAAAACTCAAACTTTATATGGATGCCTAGTGCGGCCCTGACATATTGCCTATAATCAACTGTTATTATCAACAGTAAATATACTTTTATTCACTAATGTATCCCCTCAATTGAGAAAAAATTGTATCTGAAGTAAGTATGTTGATATAAGAAAAGTTTTTAAGCAACAGAATACACGTTTCGGGACAATAAATACCAAAAATCAATGTAAATTATGGGAAAATATTCGGAATCAATAACCTGGGAAAATGTACTCCTTTAACACCTTTGACGCTCTTACTGTTACAACCAAACATACTGCAATTCCCCATAGTCAATTTTTATATAATATAACGTAAATATTCAAGTTATTTACAAACAAAGCCAAGCAAAACTACAAAAGCATCCCACCGAGCCGTTATGTTTATGATGTCAAATAAAATAAAATGGCCACCAATTGGTTGCTAACTAACAAACCAACATCGCTTGCGTTCTATGAAACACAGTGATAGGGCGTCTCTTTAGGTTACGCATTATTACTTAGAGTTTTTATCCGATGGTGATTACTTTGAAGAGGACAGTATTAATATTTAGGAATAAATATATTAAATACACAAAAATTACTTGTATTTTTTTTATCGAACGTGCATTCAGAATATTGTTACAATAAATTTATCCTTTACCAACATAAATTAAAATCCGTCAAGTGTACCTGTATGTCGCGGCTTAATAATTAGATTAGACACTTAATTGGATTAGCTAACGGATGCCAACATGTTGAAAGCAACGTTTGAAGAAAGGAATGAACGTGGCTAAGCCTCTTTAATTTAAATACAATGAAAATAAATGTATTTTTTGTGCTGTGCCATTATAATATTTGTTTTCTTGACGCCAATAGATAACTCACAGATCCTCTGGAGCGTTTACAGAATCAAAGCATCCGCTTTATTTTTAACCTAAAAAATATAATCATGTATCATTCTTTCTCTCCAAACTCAAGTGGCTTCGTTTTTATCAGCTCATAAACTATCAATCTCCATCACTTATTTATATTTTAACAACCCTTGCGCTCCAAAACATCTTGCTGAGAATTTCATTTACCTTTCTGATCATGCTTCGCTTTCTTTTGCTTCGCTCTTCTCAGGAGAGAACACTTTCCATTCCTCGACAAAGCACATCATTTTTCAACTATGCTTTTTCCATTCAAGGCGTTAGGTACATTTTTTTTTCTAACTTTTTTTTTATTTTTTTTTTATTTTTTTTTTATTATTTTGTCTTTAAATAGAACAAACATAATAAATGAATGTCCTAATATTAACTTATATCTAATTATTATTAAAACATGTACTAATTATTAACATTTTTCAAACGATATACGTACACTTAAAAAGAAAACTTCTATAAAGCTAACACGAATAAGATTACTTTTTAAAATTTATCTGCTAAACACATGTTTTTTTAATTGACATTTAAATGAAGTAATATTTTTTTTCTCTCTTATTTCTAATGGTATTTCCTTATAATATAACTGTACAGCTCGGTGCATCAATGAGTTCTGTGTACTAGTTTTCCTACGAAATGGTAGTCTTACTTCATGTTTATTTCTTGTTTTATATACGTGTTCACATTGATTAGAAAAAACCTTTTGAGTCAACTCTTTTGAGGTATAATCATTAATCATTTTATGAACAAAAAACATTACATTAAAATATATTAGTTGACGTACTGTCATATTTTTTGTTTGTTTCAGCATCAACTTTATTCTGGTGTATTTATTTTTTTTCAAAATTACTCTCATAGCCCTATTCTGTAGAACAGTTAGTTTATTTTTTTCCCCTTCAGTTGCCAAAAACAAAATACTACTACAACAATTTATTTGAGACACAATTATGGAGTTATAATTCATCCTGCACGAATCTGCAGTTATATATCTTCTGATTCTTCCCATAAGAGAAACCTTCCTTGGTATCTTATTTGTCACATATCTTGTATTCTGGGAAAAAGTCAATCTAGAATCTATTATAATCCCCAAATATTTTATCTCTTTCACTTCCTTTGATATTTCTTCATCCATCATTATTGTTGGTGAAATAGGAATTTTTTTATTTCCTATGTTCATAAACTTAGTTTTATCTGTATCCAGCTTAAGTTTATTCTTCTTCAACCATATTTCGATATTTTTAAGTTCATATTTTAGTTGATGTACTATGGATTCATAATTTTCTCCTGCAATATATACCAGGGGCATTTTGACTGTCTGTTTTTTTTGTTTTCTGGAAAATATTGCTTTTAGCGAAAAGTCCGTCCAAGTATTTATTCTTTGTACTTAAAGTTTTAAACAAATAAATAAAATTTGTATTATTTTTCAATTTATTTTATTTTGTGAAGTTAGGTTAGGTTTGCATAGGTAAATTAAGAATAATGATAATAAAAAAAAGGTTTTTTTACTTAATTTAAACTAACTTATCCTCACCTAACCGGGTGGCTTCAGCAGTTTTTAAAGAGCTAGCTTTTAATCAGCCGACACGTTGAACGTTGAGGGATCCGAATTCATTCAACGAACAACCAAGTCATTAGATTGAATGCCTGCATTTAATAAACAGCTTAACCGTCCAATTAAGTGGCTGACTTAACGATTTGGTGGCAATATATATATTACGAATTATTATTTTAGAAATAAATAAATATAAATTATAAATGTTTGTTTAAAGGTCAAAGTAAACCTGGAAATATGGCAGCCAAATTTTTGTATTTGGATAACATTCTTCAAACACTCATTAAGTATTTAAGTTATTAAAAGCACTCATTTGGATCTCTAAAAAAATCGAAAACTTTGCGTTACGTCACTTTTATTGTGAGGATACGAGGAAATAAGTGGGACGCTATAGCTAGTGATGTTTTGGTTCTAGGGCCGCGATTATGAACAGCTATCTTTATCGGTATGACCTATTGTATATACGGTATGACTAAAACGGTATAACCTATTACTATTATTATTATGGATTACTTATATAGCGCGTTCACTGAATTTAGTGCGCTGTTTGCCTATAGGTATAATAACTTTTCCTCTCGCCGTAGACGTAGACTGTCAGCCAGATCATCTGTAATGCATAGTTCCCTTAGATATTCCGGAGCAGAGTTGTGCAGTGATTTATACATAAGCCAACGGAATTTTTATTCCACCCTCTGTGGAAAACGTAGCCAGTGTGATTTCCGAAGGAGTGGAGTGATATGACTGTACTTGGAGATATCGAAAATAAGTATCGCTGCAGCATTTAATGCAGGCGAGTCATTTTGTTCATCGGTAGACCTGCATTACCGATATTTTTGGACGAAAGTTTTTATATTTGTACGAAAATTCAAAATATCTTCGTCGGTAATTGGTAATTTGAACATTATTAGAAAAAAAATTGCAAATATATTATATTTTTCATACAGAAAACTGAATTTTACTTTGTAGATAAAATTGAAGATAAATTTTATCTTCCCATCATAATTGAGGCCCAGGGGTGGCTGGTGGTATGTGCTGGCGGCTCTCGGGCGGGGCGGCCCCACCAGTAGAGGCGCAGTATGAGGTCTCTATAACTGGTGATGTTTTGGTTCCAGGGGTGGAGTCAGCCTAAGATGGTGTATGTGCTGGTGGCGCTGGTACTGTGTGCGGCGGGCGGCCCCGTCGCGGCCAACCCTGAAGCCAAGCGCCTGTACGACGACCTGCTGAGTAACTACAACAGGCTGATCAGGCCCGTCGGCAACAACTCGGACCGACTCACGGTCAAGATGGGGCTCAAGCTCAGTCAGCTCATCGACGTGGTGAGTATCCAACTTCTTTCTTGTCTCAACAACTATATCGCATTTTTCAATTTGTGGTTTCAAAAATGTTTGCTTGTCAATAAATGAATCTGATCCGTCTCGCTTCAAAGTGTATATCTCATTTGGCTCAACTTGAAAATGCTGAACGCACAACGTTTTAGTTTTTGGACAGTTTTGACCACTCATTTTTTTATATATACGCTCAATGGGCATTTTTAAGGACATATATATACATAGGATTTGTAGAGGGTTTCCTGTTTCATGTACCAAAACGTAAAACATCGTCTGTTAAAAACACTTTTCTTCGTAGGGTTTTTTCAGTGTACAATAAAAAATTTAAAGATATAGATTACACAAACATCACTCTCTCAGATTTAAAATTTATACTAAAAATGCATTGTGTAACTTAGTAGATATCATAATAATAAATAGGTACATCTCCCTTCCCCTCCTTATCCTATCTTCAAGCATCCTTGTCCCAATCCTGCCTAATTTACAATAATTTACTGTTCTTAAAAAAAAAAAAAACTGTAATTATTGAAAAATTATTTACGAGTTCAAGAAAATAACATTTTTATAATATGTATAAACTTAAATGTATTTACTTAACATGTTATATATTTTCTAAACTAACTTTGTATACTTGGTGGAAATTTGTTATCAGTTCTGAGTTTATATACTATATCTGTTTGTTTACTATAAATATGTACGTAAAACTGTTGATTTCCCAAATAAATTAAAATAAATAAAATAAAATAGAAAATTATTATAAAAGAAAGTAGAAAGACACAATGGTATAAAGTAGGCTTTAGTGGGAATGGAAGCGTGATAGAGGTGTTTATAATTGAATTTGATTCAGTGATCGTTTGAAAGAAGACAACTTGTTATCAAATAAATAGACTGGTATGTTTGTTCGAAGAGTTATGAATTCTGGACATAGGGGAATGAAAACTATAGTTAGTTCTATGGTTATTGGTATGAAAGAGTAAGTTTTGTCTTAGGTTTCTAGTTAGGATATTTAATTTTATTGAGCTCTGTAGTTTAGGCGCATCAAAGAGTGAGTTGAGAATTTTAAATAGGACTAAAAGGTTGGATTTATTTCGACGGTCTTGAAAAGATATATTAAAGCTAGTTTCTAACTCATTATACGCATATTGGTCTCTGGATAAGCCCAACTGCCAGCCTATCTTTCTTAAAAATAGAGTTTTAACCGATGAATAATAGATAATAATAACTCAATGGATAATCTAGACAAATATAACATCATGAGTAGATAAATATACTTAAAAGAATTTATCATCATCTTCATTTCATTTCTACACCTAATGATGCATAGGGCACTTCATTGGTACACCAATTGCAGCGTTTTTTGATCATTTTTGTTACATGAATGTAATATAATCAGTCTTACGCTTCAGCTACCAGGCCATGGACTATGAAATATTCTAGTATGAAAACGACAATTTTTATGAATATTTCATATCAACCATGTCGAGAATCGAACCCGAAACCTCTTGCACAGTAGAAGAACGAGCTGACCATTATACCACGAGGCCGATTTTTATACTTCTTTTTGATCTAACTGTCTAATTAAATGAATCAAAATGTTTTCATATGGCTTATCTATAATCACAGCGGGTGGAATTCAGGATTGTCTATAAACATTTCAACACACTCAAATATTGGTGAATGTACACTTTGTTTCTTACAGTAGTAAAATCTACCTCTGATGCAACTAGTTGGATTTATCAACGAATTTAGAATACTACATGGTGTGTTAAGTGGCCCCGTAAACCAGCCAATGCCAGCCAAATCCCTGTAAAATGTTCTTCAACTCTGTGGTAATATGTTTATATTAACAGCTCCCTAGAGAATTTAATCCAGTTCTTATCTACAAAAATTTGGACAAACTCAAAACATTGTAACGATGTAATAACTTATAGTCACATATAAGTTATCAATTAAAAATACTTAGTACACTTCCACTTATTTATTTGACCAATTAGCGCATTCACCCTGTAATAAGCATCTTCAAACTGGTGAATATTATACAGTGTAAAGATAATTTATATAAAACTAAATATTATCTTAAGTGTAGGTACATTTAAAAAATACGTGTAAAGAGATACAATACGCAATATTTAAATTGAACAGTGGGAACAAATTATTTAAACTTGTGTTGGCGTTGTACTGTAAGAGAGGATTCTGTTCTATGAAAAACATTTGTTTTATGAAAATGTACAGGGTTTAACTAAGGGGCTAATAAGGGTGAGTTTTTAAATTATATCTGCGAATTTATAAAAATTCTATCGATGTTGTTTTAATCCTATTTATATCTAAAATTTCTAATTTAACTAATTTTTTACCTTTATGACATGTAATTTTTTTATGTTTTTTGTTTCATCAAAATTATATTTTTACTCATTTAAATGTGATGCGTATTTAACGTAGTCAAACAAATAAGTGAAAGTGTACCAAGTATTTTTGAATTGATAACTTGTATGTTTATATAAGTTATTAAATCATTACAATGGAATTCCATCAATAATTGTCAATTAATAATTTGAATAATATCAAAATATTTTTGTAAAAAACGAAGTTATTTTGTCTTGATGTGTTAGTATGATGGTAAACACGTCAGTTAGTTAGTAAGTAAGTAAATAAATTACTTTCTGTAAGGATTTTCTGAAGGAAGCGAACAAAACAGCAAAAACATTTGTCCACTTTGATGTTTTTGCAGATTAATAAATATGTCAATCACTTTATAGGTCTCGGAAGGCCGATTTATTAAATAAAATATGGACTAGGGGAAAAACGCTATCTCAGAGATATTATTTCGATTTGAAAAAAATATTTCAGCTTGGAATTAATAGTACTCGGGAGAGCTATTGCCACTTTGATATGATCAGTCAAGCGTCCTCTGTGAACAAGCTGGCAATTAATATTTTCCTATTGAAAAAAAAATGACTGAGTCTTTTGATATCGTATATGAAATAACAAAAACAGGCCATCATGTTATTTCCCTAAAGATGCAGGCAGAGCGCAATAAAAGTTTTCTGATCATAGTCTCTCACTTCACTCTTCTCTTCCCATTTATCATTCCTCAACATACGTACCACGCCATTATTTAGCTGATCAAAGTGCCAGACTTTGGAATGAGCTATTTGTGTTTTTTAATCCTCTTCTTTCCTAGATCTTCTTTCTGTCTTCTTACCTCATAACCGGATCCTACATCATAGAATTCGGGCTTAGCCAGAAACCAATATACGCAAAATAAGTTAGAAACTAACTTAAATATATATTTTCTTCAAGACCGTCGAAACAAATCCAACCTTTTAGTCCTATTTAAAAATTTTTACTCACTCTTTGATGCGCCTGAACTACTGAGCTCAATAAAATTAAATATCCCAACTAGAAACCTCAGACAAAACTTACTCTTTCAAACCGATAACCATAGAACTAACTGTGGTTTTCATTCCCTAAGCCCAAAATTCTTAGGTCTGCCAACAAACATACCAGTCTTGATAACAAGTTGTCTTTTTTCAAGCAATCACTGAATCAAATTCAATTATAAACATCCCTCTCCCGCTTCCACTTCCACCAAGCCCACTAAAGGTATATACCATTATGTCTTTCTACTTTCCTTTATAATATTTTTTTAAGTATAAATATGTCCTTAAAAATGCCCATTGGGCATATATACAAATGAAATATAATATATATAACAAAAACATTTTAGTAAATAAAATAAAATAAGTAAATATATTATGTACCAGCTCTTGTGCCCTCTTGAAATCGGCTTAAATTTAAAAATAAATTTGTATTCATATATAATTTATAAATGTAAACAAAATTTAAAAAGTTTTTTTTACCACTCCGTTCTTTGGTTGGCTGGAAGATATTGTGTTTAGGAATACACCCACTTGACTTTTTTTTTTTTTATTGAATTAAAAATATATATATATATATATATCTACGGTCTTATAATTTACCAAAATATTTCAATTTTCGGGCCATTACACTTTTTTAGTTATAAACAACTCACTGTTAAAAAAAGGAGAATCAAGTTGACGCAGATTAGAATTCGAAACCTTGGACCTCTGATCTATGAGTCCAAAACACTAGCCACACAAAGACAACCCGATTCTTAAATAAATCTCTCTCGTACAAACATTTTTCTGAGACCTCTTCTTATTGTTCGACCAAGTGTGTAAGTGGTTCTTTTAAGTACAGTTGTCTCATATCCAGCACCTTCATGGATTGGAACAACTGTTTTGATGGGTATATTGGAGGGCGCCGAAATATTAATCTCAATCATAATTTTTGTGAAGCTATGAGAGGCTTTAAAATGGATGCCACACAACCTCCCCAGCCAGCTATTCCAAAGGTTGCATTGGATTGAAACAGAGCAAAGTACACACCTCTGGGGGTGCTTATATTCAGAATGTCTAAGAGAGCAGAATAGATGGCAAAGCTTTTTCAACCTAGAGTCTAGTGACTGGACCTGAGCCTCCCATTCATTTTACTATGTATTTTTTATTGTTAATTATTATGGCTTGACACGAGCATAGCCTTAAAAGCATTAATACGTCCATTAATATTTAAACGAGTGTAATTTTGAATGAGTAAACATGTTAAAATTGTTAGTTACTTTAAAAAATATACAGTTGGGCTGGATACTTTTAACGTGCCATATCCATTTTGGTATTTCTGGTTTCCACCGTCATTCATTCAATGTAAATAATGAAAATGTAATGTAATAAAGAATAAATAGAAAATAAACGTTGTAGTACATTTAAATTTCCTCTGAGGTCACAATTTTTTTTATTTTTTTTATTTGATTTAATAGCATAATTATACATTTTTACAATTTAAATAAATTTCACTTGTTATATTTTTACTAAAACTAAAATCCCACCAAGCCACTTTTTGTAGCTTGTTGGTGAAGATTATATTTATACTGACTTAATAATATTATTTACATTTATAAAAACAATGAATAACATATAAAAATGAAAAAATAAAATATTTACACCTAAGCTACTATTCATATATAAACTCTTGATCGAGTAGCCACTCTCTTATTTTGCTCTTGTTACAATGTGAGTTAAATTTAAGTTCTTTTGGTAATAAATTAAAAATTCTAGGTACTAAATATTTGAGAGTTCTATTTCCATATTTATTACATACTTTTGGTACTACCAAGCCATCATTAGACGTGAAGCGTGTATTATGATTATGTTTGAGAGGAAACTTGAATGTATTACTATGAAATTGTTCCAAAATGATGCAAAATGCTACAGCATTCAGCCTACTTTCATCAAATCTATATTCAGCTTCAGCTTTTTTTTTTTTTTCAAAAATGAATATAATATTTTTTTCCATGCAACGTTGGATACATTTTATACGAACGTGTAAAAGTTGCATATTTTTAATGACCTTAAAATGAGACGTTTTGCGCCTTATGTAATAAACGGCACATATAAGGCAACCGCGCCTTACTTGTACCCAATGTTTGTTAGAAGCGCACTCAGCGGGCATGACGTACGACGACAAAATGACGTTCACTCACTGCAATGAAAACCTCTGATTATGCCTGAATAGTTTTTTTGTCAGCATGTGTCGTACTCCGAGTATAAACTCAAAGGTACATGATTACAACATCAGGTTAAGTCATTTGGAAGAGCTAGCTGTTCCTAGATATTACAGTATACCTAAAATATGTTACATATTACTAATCGATTAAAAAAACAGTGATTAAATACATGAGTGAGACGTTTGCTCAAATTATAGCGAACAGAAAAAAGGTTTTGTAGACCAAAGTTTTAATTTGTAAAAATAAAACGATACATACATAAAATATGGTATAATCTGTAATCTTTTTCAAATAAAATGATAATTCATTATCATTCCCTTTCCGCACTTAATGGTGCATAGAGAACTGCATTGGTACACCAATTCCAGCGTATCTTGATCTTCTTTTGTTACATGAAAGTAAGATTATCAGTCTTACGCTTCAGGTGATAGTCCAGAGAACGATGAAATATTTTTGTGTTTAACACATTTATAAATATATATTTCATGTCAACCATGTCAGGAATAGAACTCGAGAGCTTGTGCGTGGCAGGCAAAAGCTCTGACCACTACACCACAAGGCCGGCAAAATTATTATTAGAAAAGGTTAAGTATGAAACAATGGAAGCAATATATAAGAACCTGCCTGACGAGTTGAATGCTTACAATCAGCAGGACTTTAATTTTAATAATATTGTGTAAATATTTTTTTAAATAAATAAAAAAATATCATTAGAATCGAAAAAATCCACTCTAAATATCAAAATGTTCACTACTTTATTCCTGATTTGTGAAAATACCCTTTCATGAACTATATTTTTCACAAGATATAACTAAATAAACCACTTGTGATCACTCTAAATAGTGTGTAAAGACCACTTAAAGTCGCAAACGACAATTTGGACTTCTTGCAAATGCCTATACTTTCATATTTACCTCTCTTTAATGTTCATAATTGGTTTTGGAGTCTTTCTTAAACATGGAATAAAATTTTATCTAATAATTTCTTTAAAACCACATAAAATATTTTCCCGTGTCTTCACAGACGGTGATTTTTATTACTATTCACGTGAATAAAGACCATTGAAAATAATTAAGTAGGTTCTTCTTAAAAAGTTATCTTATTGAAAAGAAAAATGGCTGCTAACGTAGATGCAAACTTCTAGAACAAAAACTTCGAAGGTCTTCGTACATATAACACGTTACGTTTTCCTTCCGTCAATAATATTGCGAGAAAATTTATTTGATAGAGATAAAAACTCGGAATCAAATAAAAAAACTTCGGACGTGTTTTGATGGAATCTGCTTAGAATTTGGGAAATTATTTTCATCTCATTATTTGCAGCTAGTTTTACGATTTGATTTATATTTATTGGTCTAATAAAATTATATATCGTCCTATTACAGGCAAAAAACTTCGGTAATTTTTTATTTTACATAGTCAAATTGAAGGTTTCAAACATACTGTTTTTAGGAGATAGAAAGAAAAATCTATGTATTGCACTGGTACCTTTTTTTACATGAGGTATACGTTTCACACAGTACCGTATAAAAAATAAAGTAAAGTGCCTATGAATGGGACAATCGTCTCCCAGACAAAACTCTTGTCTTAAAAAATATTTCGAATAAATTCTACATTTGCACCACAGCAAAAAATTGGCTAACCTATAAACCGCAGTGTTTTGACTGCAGTGAAGCAATTTAGACGTATTTTAACTTTTTTGGCTAAAAAACTAAATTTTTGTTGCGGTAGTTTGTTAAAATTTCTGTTATATAAATATTTTAATAACTCCTTTGAGAGTAAAATCCTGTCTTAATATACAAAAATTTTAACAAATTAAAAATATTTCATAATTATATTTAGCTACAAGTAATTGTTTCTATTTCTTTATTTATTTATTTTGTTCATTAACGCCCAAAAGGCATTTACAAAAATAAAAATAAAGTACATGCTAACGTACTAAATAATAAACACAGAATATTGAGAAAAAATACGAGAAATGAGTTAGAAAGGATTTAAAAAAAAGTTTTACAAAGTAAAAAGAAAAACAATATTAACAAAGGTGTGCAAGAAAAAACAGTAAGCATATAAACTAAGGTATAAGCTTATGAAATTAATTCTGTAAAGCAAACACAGTAAATAACTTGTTACGGTAAGCAAGAAAGACAAATTTAAGTTAAATTAATAAGCAAGCAAGCATATATTATCGCGAAAAAAGCAGAAATAAAAATATGTATAAATGAAATGCGTATTTGCCAATACTACAATGCAATTTGATATAATAGTAAACAAAAAAAGTATAAGGTTATAAAAATAAAACAATAATTATTTTTTTTAATTTATGGAATTGAATTGTCAATAATAGTTTGACAAGCAGCTACAAATAAACTTGATATTGTGGACTTATATGATAATAAAGAATTTGACAGAATGTCTGCAGCCGTTCCATAAGTGTTACTTAACCTATGCAGTATCGGTATCAATTAATTGTTTTTGTTGGTTGGAAGAAGTACTGGAGCAATAAAACAATAAAGTACTTCTAGTGTTGACAGCAGGTACTCTGAAAATTAATCAATTCAAGTATTTTTGGTACGTCAAAAAGATAGTTTACAGTTATATACAGTGCAATGAGATCATTAATAGTTCTTCTTTCAGAAAGTGTTGTTAGGTTAAGCAGTGTTAATAAATAGTCATAATTCACATTTTGTATTGGAATGTTTAATTTTTAGTTTATATATCGTAGAAAATTTATGTTGAACGTTTTCTATATTATAAACATGAACATTATAGCAGGGTGACCATTTTGATGAATTTAAATCTAAATTACTTCTTACAAGAGAACAGTATAATATTTTTAATGATCGAATGAACTTGAAGTTTTTTGTGTTTCTCAAAATAAAGCCCAACATTTTTAAAATCTTGCTTGAAATTTCATTGACATGATATACAAAAGACAATTTTTGATCAAAAAATACCCCGAGATCTTTTATTAATCCTAATCACTGATACTGTAGAAACAAAAAATAAGCAGTTTTTTTATTCGATGAAAACGAATGATCTGATATTTCATCATGTAAAGCCTAATCTTAAAAGTCTTCTTGCCATCCAGGTTTGAAATATTTAAAAAGACCAATATTGATTTAATCTAAGATTTACTAAATTGCTTCAATGTTTCCTGTCATATATTGGGGAATTGAAAACGCTGGTCTTTGAATTGTTGCCAAAATTGTAACTGAACA
Source organism: Micrasema longulum (assembly GCF_059751315.1). NCBI lineage: Eukaryota > Metazoa > Arthropoda > Insecta > Trichoptera > Brachycentridae > Micrasema > Micrasema longulum. The sequence goes on from NW_028278416.1 coordinate 335,536, forward strand.
TAAAAATGCACTCAGTTGCATGCTAAGTTATTCTAGGGGCCCCGCCCCTATCGCCTGGCCTAGAAGTGTACGTACATTTATGTTAATCTATTATTCCGGCATTATTTTATTTTATGTAGAGATGAAAATGATCAAATGAATTTATAAGTGGAATTTATTTATTTATGTATACCCCCAATAGGCATTTTTAAGGACATATTTATGCATAGAAAATTATTATAAAAAAAGTATAAATACTCAATGGTATATAGTAGACTTTGTGGGAGTGGAAGTGGGAGGGAGGTGTTTATTATTGAATTTGATTCAGTAATTGCTTGAAAAAAGACAACTTGTTATCAAGACTGGTATGTTTGTTGACAGACCTAAAAATTCTATCTAGGGGAATGAAAACCATAGTTAATTCAATGGTTATTGGTATAAAAGAGTAAGTTTTGTCTAAAGTTTCTAGTTGGGGTATTTAATTTTATTGAGCTCGGTAGTTCAGGCGCATCAAAGAGTGAGTTGAGAATTTTAAATAGGACTAGAAGGAATGATAATTAATTAAATTATATCAATTATCGAATCAACTAATTAAATTAATAATTAATTTCCATTTTTCTCTAGATAATATATATATATATATTTTTTTTTTTTTTAAAAAAAACCTTTATTAGCATAAATAAACAATACAATCAGTAGAAAAATGGAACACTTAAGGTTGAACTTGCCAAAAAAGAGTCTTGCTCTTGTGTTTGGCAAGTTTACAAAATAACATAAAAATAAAACATAAAATGCAAAACAAAATAATAAAATAAATAAACAATTTTAAAAATTGAGAAAATATAACACTAAAAAAATATTAAATAAAAACAAAAAATTTGTAAACACGGGCACAAATTAAACAAACATCTCTTTTTAAAAAATACAGTTAATGTTAATTATGTCAAGAAGCTTTTCTTTAATTTATCCTTAAATTTTCCGTAATTTATTTCTTGAAGTAGATTTTGTGGTAAATTATTGAAAAGCTTTCGTCCTATGTAAGTATATATATATGGACGTTTGCTTATTGTGGCTTATGGTCTCTTAAAAAATTACAGAATTCAAATTACGTATTTTTGGAACTAATAAATGAGCAGGAGTTGGCAATAGATTTTCCGAAATCTGAGCACTACTCCGCCTTTTTAGGATCTCTTAATCCGCGGGCAGATATTTCTAGAATAAAAAAATCCCTAAATTACTATTTACTGTCAATCGAAGTTTTACTAACTTTTACATGTGATACGATTATTAATTCGTTTGCTTAGTGCAGTTACTCACCAAGTCATTTATTCGTATCTTTAGTACAATAACTAATTCATTCGAATGAATGTAGTAATCGAACGCTTTTGATTCATGTTTTCAATGCATTTTCATTCGAATGAAACATTTCTAATTTTATGATTAAATTCAACTAATGTTTTTTGCCCTTTACGCAATAATTTAATTTTGTTGGTATTTTTGACACTTTATTTTTACAAATCCAACAAACTTATACTTGAAAATAGACATATTAAAAATCAGAATAATTGGCCCGCGTGTATGAGAAGATTTATGAATGTAGGGGAAGCGAGATCTGTATGCAAAGATAGAGTGATGTAGCGTTCTATTATCTTTGCCCATCCTTACAGAAAACGTACAGATGGTTCGTCATAGTTCATATATTTGATTGTTTTTTTCAATTATTTTTTGTTTTAAGAAATAATTTTACCATTAAATAATTTATAGAGAATCAATTTGAAATAAAGCACTTTCAATCAGTGATTTATTGAACTGTGTCGGGCGGATGAAGAATTCAGTTGTGTGCAAAATAAATCTAAAATTCTGGATGACTGGTTTAAACTAGTTGGCCACTCTTAGATAAAAATCCTGAAAAAGATAATTGAGTTTAAAAAAATCCGCCTCGTAGTCAGTGGTTGACGCATTTGCTCAATATGCTTAAGGTCCTGAGTTGTATTTCTAGTCTAGTCAACATGAAACATTTATTTATAAGGTGCAATATTTCACAGTCCCTGGATTGGCACCTGAAGCGTAAGACTGATCACCATACCTTTCAAAAACACAGTGAAATGATATACTGCATGTGTTTTTTTAATGCGGTGTCTAAATTGATATTCATTGTGGAAATATTTTTGAATAACTATTTTTCTTGAGTTTTATATAAATAGTCAAGATATTTATTTTATTTTTCTGAATTATTATGTACACAAAAATACATTCGGAACAAATATTTATTATTTTTATGTCCTGACTTGCTAGATAAATCCATATCAAGTTGGGACTATAAACACAATCAGCCGAAATCACATAAGTATAACGTGCTAAAAAGTGGACGAAAATTTCACAAAAAAAAAGAGCTCTAAATGCGTATGGAGAGGAAGATATGGCGTTTATACTCCCACGCATAGTAAATAGACTCCTAAACAAAATAAAGAAAAGTGAAATAAATAAAAAAGAAGTTAAATTTGATGTTTTTTGTTGATCTTTCTTGATAAAACTCCATAGTTAATGATTATGATAAAATTATAAATAAACTTATCAATGAAATTTCTTGGTTTAGTTTTACTTTTTATAATTTTGACCAACGAACGCTTTCGCCTAAGTAGGCATCTTCAAGAAGTTTCATTGATAAGTTTATTTATAATTTTATCATAATCATTAAAGTTAAAATTGTTTTCAAAATCTTTTTCTTAAACAGTAAGTTTAGTGTGTAAAAAAAGGAAACCAAAAATGTAATACAACGTTCAAAAAGTGTTTGTTTACTATTTTATATATATTTCGTTATCAAAAAAAGACTTGTTTTACTTGTATTTAATTTTTTTAACTCATATTTTTTTGAAGTATTTAAGTTTTTTTTATTTTTATGTTAACGTTATATTGTGTAACCAAAATATTTCAAGAGACAAATTCCAGCAAAAACTTATTTTGCAGTTTGGCGGAAATGAAATAATTGTTTAAAAAAATGCTAATGAAAAATTTTCAATAAAAAAGCAAAAAAAAATTTAACAAATATACAGTAAGTGATACAGAATCAGGCGTAAAAATATTTTATTTATGCACCATGGGTGCCAATAAGGCTTTAAAAATATTTTGAAATAGTATGTCTAACAATATTTGCTCCTTTTGTTTGACTTGTGTATTTTGGATTTGAATACTTATGTACATATCACGAATTCTAGAATATGAACAAATTTGTAGGATCTATTCTCAAAAGCGCTTCTAAATTTTTCAATTATTTTTCAAGCTAAGTATTTAATTGGACGATTTCAATCTATTCGCATCCAGAGAGTCCAAAGAATTCAGATTCATTGAATTCTTTCAGATTATTCGGCTTTGTTTCTGAAATGAGAAAGCTTTAATTGGAAAACTTTACAAAATACCGAAGCATTTAATTTGATAAATCTTATAAACTGTGACTCAAATTAATCCCTAGATTTTTAGATTTTAATTAACTTTATTGAAAGTTTTTTTACAGATCTGCCTACATATACTTAACTGTAGTAAAAACATGAAAACACAATTTAAACAATATATATTTCTAGTACCAACTTTGTCATTTTCCATGTTTAATCATTATTAGCACGATTGTTTTTATTTGTTTGAAAGCACAATAATCAATCTCTTTATATTCTCGTATTTTTGTTGAAATATCTGTTATAAATATTTTTGATATAAACCATTGATTAAGACTATTTGTCAAGTTACCTGTTGTACGGAAAAGATGACATGAGAAACCTAGAAAATTGACGAACATACAATATATAAATTTGGTTATATAACTGATTTCTTCGAATAAAACTACAGTTATTTTCCCGGATTATTTTTCAAAACATAATTGGACTTGTCAAAAATATGTTTGCTTTTCATTTTTATTCTTCTCCCTCATTTTTCTAACAATACTAAGAACTTGTCAACTTGAGTCTTGTCAAATCCCAATTGTTAACCAATCGATGTTGCTTCTTGTGACTGTATTAATCATGTATATTTGTTGTAAAATAATTAATTTTCTACATTCCTACTAATTCAAACGTTCACCGGTGTATATTTTTAAAATATTGATAAATATCAAGATTTTTATGCAATCACAAAGGTTTCCGAAGCATCCAAACATAAACAGGAAAATCAAATAAACTTTCATAAAATAACTTAGGTTCGGGTTTATTAAATTCTAGTACAGATTAATTGCAACTAACCCCATCTTTGTTAGCTCATCCCGTAGTCCGTTTTATATTCTTGGATCTTATTAGAAAATGTTTGATTTTCATTCATACCTTTATGGTATTTTAGCTTATCAATAATGAAAAAGCATAATTTATAGTATTTTTGTAACTTTCATATTCGTCTACTAAACTGTTCGAACATGACATACGGATATTTTTTTATCCGATTGTTTGTCCGCTTAATAGTATTAATAATGTGAATTGTTGCAAACGGAAATACTTTGGGATGGTAAATTAGATCTTAGTTTTAATAATGAATAGTTTTAAGAAGTTTAACATACCTGGAGATCCCAAATCACTATTTGAAATAGTGTAAATATTCACGATATCATAGAAATCTAACAATGGGAAAATATCACATACTACGAATACCGATAAAAATATATTAAATGGATTTAGAATAATTTATTGTATTTTCACAATCATTGTATCAATCGAAATCTTTTCATACATAAATGTAAAAAAATAATTTCATAAAAATACAAATTTCAATTTCCAAAAACAAATAAACATGAATCGTGTATTAGGGGGTAAAAAGTATTAGGGGCATCGCCAATGGAATGACCGCTTTTGCGAGAATTCGAAATTACAAATTTAAAAATATTTATAATAAAATAAATAAAACAACTTTGTTTTTAACCACTATTTTTTTTTCCACCGACCGGTTTCAAAGCAAACAAGCTTCTTTGTCAAGGTTTACGTTACTAATGAACTGATTCCTTTTTTTTATCATGTTCACTAAATACTACACGTGGACCCAATAAATCAAGTCGTTTGACGAAGAAGCTTGTTTGCTTTGAAGCCGGTAGGTGCAAAAAAAAAAAATTAGTGGTTAAAACCTAAGTTGTTTTATTTATTTTATTATAATTAATAACCGGAAAGTTTTTGCTTTAAATATAAACTTTATATTAAAAATATTTTTTTACTGGAAAATATTTCATAGACATTTATGACTTTTAAAATGTTACAAACAAATGAATATTTCCCTATTCTTGATAAACTTCAGCCGGACCGCGAGAAACTGTTTTTACTAAGGTACGGGACAACATATGTCTACCTCTTAGATTTTTTTTATTTTGCTTGTATATAGTATACCTGGGCTTAAAATGTACAATTGGTTACTAAGGCTATTCGCCAACTTACGCGGATCTCCCCTAATTTTACGTTTATTTTCCAATGTTTTTGTACTAAATAAATTAAATAAGTTTTGTTGTTTGCGATGCAGCTTGTCATTTATTTTCGCATTAATTCTTTAGGGGTAATTTCATTTCCAAGTTCGCTCCGTCTCCATTATTTAGTTTCCAAGAAGTGTACCCTGATACTCCTTGTGTATCCTGGCATAGTGCTTTTGGCAGAGTCGACCAACTTCCACCATAAAACTTGCTCAGGAGAATGCCACGTGTAATGTGAATAATGCTTTGTTTAAGGGCAACTTTGCTTCCGATAATTTACAGTGTCACAAAACTTTCTTCGGTCAAGATACCAAAGCTTCATCTCTATTACCACAATATGAAAGCACGAAAATAACTTATTCTCCGCTAAAATAACGTAGAGAATTATTAATTATAACGTCGGGATCGTACAACAACGACAGTGAGGGAAAAATGCGACTTTGACTTTGCTTTATATTTTAAATTGAAATGACTTTTTTTTCAACATAAAAAAAAATGTATGTTTGTAACTAACTCATGAATCAAATGGTATACTTTTGTTTTTATCAAGTTATACATATTTTCTACGATCCCGAAGATATGTCCGATGAAGAGATAGTTTTTTTATCATCATCATCAAACTCTAATCTGCACCTGATGGTGCATAGGCCACTGCATTGGAAAAATATCTCAATCATGTGTTACTAGAACGTAAAATCATTCGTCTTATGCTGCAGGTGTCAATTCAAGGACAGTGAAATATTGTAGCGTAAAACTACCTTATGAACAATTATGTCATGTTGACCATCTCAGAAATCGGCATATCGGACCTCAATGGTGGATGGCAAATATTCCAACCCCTGCACTACGAGACGGATTTTTCTCCACTCGATTACCTTTTTCGGGACATTAACCTGTCCTTGTCTGGGCCGATGAAGAATACAGTTCTGTTTGTAAAATATAAATGAAATCCTGGACGAGTTTTTTCGACTCGATAATGTTATATGTTAATGTATGTAACATTGTTTTCATAAATTTATTTGTACATTCGCGAGTTTATTACCAAAGAGCAATTAATCGAAATCAACCATCCAATAAAATAAAATGTATTATTTATATAATTTTATTTGCAAAATATATGCGAGAAAAATAAAACCCTTTTTTACAAACGTTGAACTTATAATTTGTGTAAGTAAAGATCTTCGTAGTGTAGAGGTTAAGACGCTTGACTCACGCGCGGAAAGCTTCGGGTTCAATTCCCGGTGAGAATACAAAAAAAAAAAAAAAAAATCTCAAGCCTAGGAGTTCTATGACGTAATTCACCACTGTAATTAGGACTTTCTGGCCTGTTGTGGTGAAATTAAAAAAAATTAAAATAATAATAATAATAAATAAAATAAATAAAATAAATAAAATAAATAAAATAAATAAAATAAATAAAATAAATAAAATAAATAAAATAAATAAAATAAATAAAATAAATAAAATAAATAAAATAAATAAAATAAATAAAATAAATAAAATAAATAAAATAAATAAAATAAATAAAATAAATAAAATAAATAAAATAAATAAAATAAATAAAATAAATAAAATAAATAAAATAAAAAAATGAATAAAATGAATAAAATGAATAAAATGAATAAAATGAATAAAATGAATAAAATGAATAAAATGAATAAAATGAATAAAATGAATAAAATGAATAAAATGAATAAAATGAATAAAATGAATAAAATACATAAAACAAATAAAACAAATAAAACAAATAAAACAAATAAAACAAATTAAATAAATACAATAAATAGCTTTCTACCTTACTAATAATATAGGGACATTGTTAAAAAATCACAAAGACAAAGTCCATAAATATAATAAATCTGGAATATACCAATTAAATTGTAATGATTGCGATTCAATTTACATTGGAAAAACTAAAAGAACCTTTAATATTAGAGTAAAAGAACACTTAAGATGCTTAAATAATATTTTTTTTTCTGAATTCGCAAATCATCTGATAGAAAATAATCATAACTTCAATGAAAGTACTTCATGTTGAAAATAAAATATTAAAATTAGACAACCTCAGAAATTAAAAAAGCGATTTATAATAAGAAAACAATAATTAATAACCAAATATACAATATTTCTTTTAGTCCTCTCCTGTATTACTTCGAAAATAATGATATCAAATTACCACCCGTGAAAAAAAAACGACTTGATGTATTGGGTCCACGTGTAGTATTTAGTGAACAAGATAAAAATAAAAAAAGGAATCAATTCATTAGTTACGTAAACCTTGACGAAGAAGCTTGTTTGCTTTGAAACCGGTCGGTGAAAAATAAAAAATTGTGGTTAAAAACAAAGTTGTTTTATTTTTTTAATTATAATGAATAACCACAAAGTTAGTGCTTCAAATATAAATTTTAAATATTTTTAAAGTTAAAAAAATAAACAAATGGAAGCCTTCAATACAATGATATTAGTTCACAAAACCATTAACATTAATAAAAACATATAATTTTGGAACACAAAAAAAGCTTCTTAAAAGCCCATCCTAATACGATTACTTTTTAGGAACTAACTTATCTGCTACACATATATTTTTTTAACTTACGTATAAATTAAATTGAATTTATTCTTAAGAGGGGGTGCTTTGAGAAAAAGAACGACGAGGTAAATCATGAACAGATAAGCGTATATTTGTTGACATAGGTATATAGGGGCGTTAGAACTACAATTTTGGTGGCCATTTTCAACGAGTTGTAAATAACTAACTACTAGAAAATGGGAATTGGAAGGAAACGGACTTTTGATCCTTGAGTACACGAATGATAATAGTGAATAGAAGTGAGAGGGTGTGAAAGTCTCCTCGTTGTCTAATTTTGAGCTATTTCAGTTGCCTTCAAAAATTAAACCCTCATTAAAATCCTACACCATGTCTGATTTGCTTTATAACCCTCTACGTTTGAATTTTGTTAAAACGTGAAATCCATAATCAACAATATGATATACTTGTATACTCTGAAAACTTTAAGAAACAAATATATTATGCAAGAAGAACAATTTTGTTTGGGTCTCTTCAGAATGTTTTTGGAAGGAATTTATTCAAACTCAAACAATTATTTCGCTTGTCATAAAATTCGCAGTATATAAAATTACGACAGAGCTTTCCAGTGTTGCGAGTCCACTTTACGTTCAATAAACTTTAATGAATGTTAAGTTTAGCTGTGAAACTCAGCATTTCTAACTGAATTTGCGGCAAAGTTCGTACAGAGTAAACGAAACCAAAGATACTTACGCGTATATACATACTACAAACAACTGATTTAAGCGTCCGTTTCTAGTTCCTACGAGAACCTTCGCTTTTGTATCTAAACATTTAAAGCAGCGCCTGACACTTTAGAAAAAGAGTCTCGTAAAACCGACGGCATTTAATCACATCACACACTTGTGTTTTCCTTTTCTGTTCTTTTGATTTAAGCAGCGCGACGCTCTCATCTGGAAAGAAACGCGAATTTATTAGTCTGTGAAACCAGAACCCCTCGTAAATACATTCGCTCTTAGTTCAAATACCTACATGTTTAAGGGACTTTGTAGGAAGCCTAAATTATATGTACCGGGTAAATGGAACGGAATAGTTAAAGACTACGCCTTTCTGTATGGGGCTCCGAGTGGAAATGATCTGTATTGTTTTCGTGTTGATGTTCTCATTATAAATAGTAACCCAAGCGTAAATTAGGCCATGTTAAATTTGTTTAATATTATAATGACGCTGAAATTATGTACTTTCTCTGGAATAATAATGCCATTCTGAATATTTTACTTACGCTGTCAGATACATGTTTAACGATAAAGGTAATGAATTAAGTTGAATAAGTTATGAACCATATAACGAGTCTCAAATGATTTATCTAAACGGGGTAAAAGTGAAAATACCTCAACGCTCTGTATGATAAATAATATGAGCTGTTTTAATTTGAATGCGAAAGTCATAGAATTAAGAGAAGTCTAGAAACCGCATACGCGCATCAAACAGAAGGCGACTAAACTATTCTTAAAGGAGTAGTTTTACGTTTCGACCCATTAGTTTCTTTGTAGACATCGCTCAGTACGCAACTCGACAACCCGATTTAAATTCCACTTTGCCGTGTTGTGTCGTTTTAAAGTGTTATAATACTAATGGGATCATATTTCATGTGTAAGTAGAAAATGCATTACTCAATAATTTTTCCATCTGTCAAATTGTCAAATAAAACAAAATGGACATTTTGTTAGTGTTGCAAGGGTAGTCAAATTTTTTACGCTATTTTGCTCAACTAATAAGAGAACTAATGAAAATTAGACCTCACGGATTAAACAACGCCGTGGTGGACATTTGACTGACATGATCTTTAAAACATAAAATATTATTTAACACGACATAAAAATATGCGTTTTATGTAAAAAAAAAATTGTTTTATTTATTTAGTTCAAAGTTCATAAATTAAATGACCCTTCCCTTATCTACTCTGTTGTGTCAATCAATGTTTCCACGTGTACAATAAAAATTGCTTTTTTGAAAAAATACAATTATCTTACATTTTTTGCGATCTGTCAACACTACGCGGCAATTTCACGCATGCGCGTGGCAAAAGTGAGGGGCTTTTTTGGACATAGTCCGATCTATTCAAATATGACTCTACGCTCCTTCTGGACTATTCTTAATTCTATGGCGAAAGTTTATATTTTAATGATTTTATCAATTGATTATACCAATGTATATGATTATTCATTGCAAAAATATTGTTTCTGTCTATAAAATAACAACACCAACAGACCATTACCCTGTTTTTTCTTAGGGATAGGCAGAGAAGATGGAACGCCGTATTACTTTGTCTTTGCAAACAGACCTTGCTTCCTTTACATTTATACATATTCTAATGCACGCATGCCAATTATTCCTGCTCTTGACATGTCCATCTTCTAGCATTTGTTGTATTCGATCGTGCCATGTTTTTCTAGTTTTCTGCATCCATCAACGTTCGCATTCTAGATTCTTTTAGCCATTCTTTCGCTGTCCATTCGCTCTATAGCTCCAAACGAAAGCAGTACCTCTTTCTTGATTTTGTCGATAATGCTTGTAGGGATATCTCTCATCAACTTCAGCGTGCCTGGAAGAATGACTAGACAGGTGTTACTATTTTGTAGCAACAATTCACGGACAGTGTATACTTGTAATGCCGTATTAAATAGACTTCATGAACTCGGCAATAGTTATCCCTACGTATCTGATATATTTAGTGTAGGGTATTGTTCCTATAGAAAAAACCTTTTGAACTCTTTCAAAGATGGTGAATGGTAATTTTATTTATTTATTCGTGCATTTCATTAATATATACAGTTTTTTTTTCACTTTGCCCAGCTGTATGAAACAGTACTTATGATTTTCTTGTCTTGTTAATGTAGAGTGTTTTATTATTTCAACTTTCTACTGAATATGCTGTTTAATTTTTAAGTTATTTTTTTTAATTTAAATCTTATAAAATTTTTAGGTTTCATTTTTTTTATAAATCTTGAGTATAAGGACATTTATGTTTTAAAAAAAAAAAACAAAAAAATATTAAGCCAAATATGTTAGTGTTATAAATGTTTGTAAAAGGCAGATTTGCCGTTTATGTTAAAAAAATAAAATAAATATATTCGTAAATTTCTTAAAAACTAGTTAAATCCACTTCATATATCAAACATGGTTCAATCCAAAATACGTCTCTATTTTTTATGGATTAAATATATTTAAATCGTTCTTAACATCTAATTCTTGAATTTTTTTAAATAAATCAAATTGCAATAATCAGTTACAGAAAAAAGATGTTCATAAAAAATGAACAGCAGTTACAACAGTTACACGAAGAAACATAAATACAAGAAACTGAACAAAAAGAACATAAAACTATGTAGCAAAGACAAACACGGGCAATTTTAAGAACTGAATTCTACTTAAAATTCTTTCCCTTGTTAATCATGTTTCCGTATCTGTACTTTAGACAACTATTAATAATTGAAGACGATGTTTGATACATGGTTCAATCCAAAATATGTCTTTATTTTTTATGAATTAAATATATTTAAATTGTTCTTAACATCTAATTCTTGTATTTTTTTAAATAAATCAAATTGCAATAATCAGTTACAGAAAAAAGTTGTTCATAAAAAATCGTCTAATATGGATTTGACAATTTTCGATATTAACTGACACATTTATCGAAATGTCTAGAAACTGAGTAAAATGTTATCACGTGTTTTTTTTTTTTTGAAGTAGTAAAGTGAAGTGGTTCGTATGCGGTAAACATGATATGATTTCATGAAGCATCAACCGCTTTTATGACCTGAAATACTCGTAAAGAGCTCTTTACTGGAAATGTTCATTCCCATTGAATAGATCAGCTCATTCCGCATTTTAAATAATGCACACGGGTATTGCACGCTGCATTTCTCTTTGATTCCAATACTATTTGTTAAGAATCCGAGTAATTCACCTCGATCCATTTGTTACGTTATGCAGACGCAGACTAACATAGACTATAATTACATACTTATATCTTTATACTACAGATAAACTATACAATATAATACGTTCCTACCGTGCCTTTCCAATGTAATGTACATACCTACATTCTAAATCCGCACTGCAATGCCGAGCATTTCATCGCACAGAGTATATAAGTGAAACTTCATACATAAAGGATTTATCAAGATAAAATATAGGACGCTGGAATATTTCCAACAAAAACTCTTTCAAACACAGCAATTCATAGAAATTTACATTTAACAAATGAAGGAATACAACAAAATAACCAGTTTTGTTAAAACATGTGTTTCTTTTGCTACTGTTATTAATAAAACATGACCTCAAAAGAAAACACATTTGTCTAATTTTGCATCGATCAGTACTATTAAAACAATTCAGTTAATCTTGGAATCAAAACCCTGGACCCCGATCACAATGGGAAGTTAACATTTATCTTAAATTTTATCTCAAACCAAAATTAAGTTTTTTGTATGAAAAACCGAATATGCACACATTTTTTTATTCTAAACATGTTCAATTACAGGCTGCCGACGAAGCAAAATACATTTTTTTGTACACAACTATCAGTTTTTCTTATTATACTGTCTAATATAACTTTACTTCATAAAATTATCAGAATCATCCCTGGTAATGAAATTAAATTCTAATCTACTTTCATTTATGTTTTTTTTCCTTCTTTTTCGCAATAAAAATAGTTAATTGACAACTTAAGATCATAGAATTAAGATTACACGTAATGATAAAATATCTAATATGGAAACTTCACTGGTCCATTAGAATTAAGTCTAAAGCTAGGGTTTCCTAGGACAGCGGTGCCCGTATTTTAACGGCCGTAGTGAACGGTGATGCAATGGACAGCCGTCGTAAAGGTGACTAGAGTGTGGTTTTCTAGGAAAACGGTGTTATCAACACCATTTAACACCGTTTTCCTAGGAAACCACTCTCTAATCACCTTTACGACGGCTGTCCACTGCATCACCGTTCACTATGGCCGTTAAAATACGGGCACCGCTGTCCTAGGAAACCCTAGCTTTACTGTATATACTACAAAACTTTGTTATTGTACTATGTGATTCCTCAATAAAAAAAAAACATATTTAAAAAAAACAATAATAATAAAAATGTTAAAATGTTTTCCGGGGCATAGTAAAGAATTCGCCGGCACTATCCAGTTTTTGGGCACTCTTTAATTTGAAGGTAACAATAAGATTGTTTGACATCTGACAGTTTTGTGGAGTTATTTAACTCATAGATACACTTTTCGTGATAAATTTGTATTAGTATTGATGTATTATTATTTTCTATTTTTATATTTATTTCTCATATTTTTCTTGATCGTCCATCGATATGAAAGAAACATGATGATTCGTTAGGCAATGGTATCAGAAAATCGTTATTCTGTTCACAAATCTTAAATTCCACTTCAAAACTTAAACAAAAATAAAAGGAAACTAACCTAACTAATAAAGCAAGTTGGTATCTTACAAAAAAAATTAATTTGTTCTTTTTGACATTCCACCTTATCGCCTACTCATTTTCAAATAAGGTTGCTCATTGTTACTTTATTTCAGTATTTTATTAGTACATTTTTTTAATTTTCGGGATGAAAAGTAAGTAGTCTATTTTACTTCCTATCTTTCCGGCTATCCCTTGTGCAAAAAATCAAGTCAATCGCTGACTTGCTGAGATTTCAAAGTCACACAAACAAACACATATTGGTTTTTATAATATTAATATAGATCCGAGTAAAAATTCTCTAGAAAAGCCCATTACATTGCACAGGGCTAAAGTTTTTTAATTTTTTAGTTTGGTTTAACATCAAACGTGGAATGAGCGATTCCGGTTTGCACGTGCAATCGGTACCGGTAAGGGCAGGTATGAAGGTCATAAAAACGTATATAAGATATTGTAATAAAATAATTATTACAACCAGAATTATCTTTATTAAAAAAAAAAGAGAATTCTATAAAAAAAGGATTCAACTAAAATATTTCAATAAATATAATTACCGAAAGCATAATTTTACTTAGAAATAAAGGAAAATGTCACAAAAATGTATATGATTTAGAATGCTTGTATTTTTTTTCAATAACCAAAAAATTAAATTTTGCTTCAGCCACTTTCATGATCAATTTATTGTCTTTTAAATAATTTAAAACAATTTTTGTTCAATACTTCAATAGTTTTTATTGAGATCTCAGATACCTAAGTTTAGTCTAAATTTGAAATGGCGTACTCTGCCAGTCTAAAAGTAATTATATTTTAGTTACATAAATCTTTTAAGTATATTTTTTACAGAAATACCTTCAATAATTATTGTTTAATTCTAATTTTGGTTTTTTTATTTTTTGATTATGGCGCAATAAAAAAAAAACATCCATTTTAAAATGGCAAAATCGTATGATTTCCTAATTTTGCGTGCGTTTTACCAGACTACAGCCTAAACATACTCGAACAATTTGTTTCTTGTGTCTTGCCATGTTTTAAAAATTATGTGCTTAAATGTTGCTTATAATAAAAGCTTCAATTTAACGTTAACAAAATTAGAATAACATGAACGTAGATACAGTGGGGTTGAGTCACTATAAACTGTGTATCTGTAATCGACTAATGTATATATAACGTTTTTAATAAATAGTTTAGTAATACTTATCATATTTTTTGTTGCTTAGATTTTTGTGTATCATCGTTAGAGGGATGATTCGATAGTATGTATATTTTACCCTGACTAAAATTTCAGCCGTTCCCTCTGCCGATAAAACATTTCCTTATATTTTCTTTTGTGTTAAGAGACAACACGTTTTATCATTTACTTTAAGGTTGTCACAAAGTTGTTACTTCGTAAAGATGTCTTCTTTATTCGATCCGAGAGTCAGACAAGTAATAAAATTTTAAACGAATTCTTCACCTTGTTGAAGAAAGGTTTATAAAACCTATAAATTAGTTATAAACTCCGCTTTATTTGTGAATTGGAAAAGGGATACCACGCTCTATTCCGGAGAAATGCTGATCACGAATGATCAACTTTTTTTATGAACGCTGCCCTGGAAGTTCCATTGTTTATTTTAAGACTTGTTATTTTTTAATATTCGTAAAAGTTCAAACTTACATAAAACTATTTTTTGGACCGTTATTTTTGTTTCCAATTTTGTTTGTTTTTTTTGTATGGCTGTTACATTATATTATTAATAGTAAAATGCACGTCGGACAATAAATAATATCTAGGTATTTTAATACGTAAGTACTCTCGGCAAGACTGAAAGATTCGAGTGATTGAAATTTTAAAAAATAATCTTCCTAAATGTTCAAACTGAATTTTACTTACTAAAACTTATTTCCTATTCAAATTTTCTATGTTATCCTTGAGGTGATTTTCACAAAAATGCATATCGTGTATCATATATGCTATGCATATCAATGTTCTCTCATTATATTTGCGAAAAAAATTAATTGGATTCCTTTATAACAACTGTTGTTTTTCCTTAATAAAAAAAAAATAAAAAAATTAAAAAAAAAAAATTAAAAAAACAATAATAAATTTTTTTTTTTTTTTTTTAAATAATAAAAAAATTAAAAAAATAGTAATAAAAAAATAAATAAATAAAACAAATAAAATAAAATACAATAAAATAAAATAAAATAAAATACAATAAAATAAAATAGAATAAAATAAGATAAAATAAAATAAAATAAAATAAATTTTGCCTTGATATTTTATTTTATTTTATTTATAATTTTTTTTTATTACTATTATTTTAAATTTTTTATTATTATTATTTTTTGAATATTTTATTATTTTTTTTTATTTTTTATTTTTTTTATTTATTAAGGAAAAACAACAGTTGTTTTATAAGAATCTAGTTAAAGTTTTTCGCAAATATAATGAGAGTGAAGAGAAAAATCATATATTATATAAGACATGAGAAAAAAAAGAGCTCGTAAGAAGGTTAACAGGTGAGGAAATAGAGTAGAGGAGTGGAGGAGAGGGATTTTCATAATATAGTTAACCAATTCAAAATTTTGATCTAATAAAATAAACATATTTAAAGGAACATAAACTTATTAAACTGACAAATGTTTCATTTTACAGTGTTTCAAAAAGTCACAAAATTTTGTATAAAAAATATCTAAATGGGGACAAAGCAAATTCAATTTGGAGCAGCTACGATAAATAAACGAGTTTTGAACATATTTATTTTATTATGTATACGGCCTAAGCCAATTACAATAGTTACACGAAGAAACATAAATACAAGAAACTGAACAAAAAGAACATAAAACTATGTAGCAAAGACAAACAAGGGCAATTTTAAGAACTGAATTCCACTTAACATTCTTTCCCTTGTTAATCATGTTTCCGTATCTGTACTTTAGACAACTATTGATAATTGAAGACGAGGAACTAGAATCCCAACCGCCCGTGTGCTCTGTAGCTGCAAGACGTGCTGGGGTATTTATTTATTGTACAGCGCCCTTGAGGTGATTTTCAAAAAAATGTCGCTATATAAATTATCCAAACATATATATTTATCGAGGCTTTTTGAAAAAATGCATTTATTCAACAGTCTTTATATATTTCAAATATATTTGTTTTGATTTTATAGGTGTTAGATTTTGATTAAAAAATTTATGCTATGTTTAGAATAAAGATTACTCTTTCAAACCTTTAAAATATAAAAAAAATTGTGGGAAAAATAATGCGTTGAAAGAATAAAAAAGCTATAAATGCGATTATCTCGGAATTTGTTTCAATGACTTAATGCATTATATTAGAAAAGCCTTGATATGCTAACTAACACCTTCATCAAGTGGAATAATCACCCTACTTGAGGTTCCATAGCTGATTAATTTGTTTGATTTTGTATAGATTGTATAATGACATCGTGAACAATATTCTGTTTATACTATTGTTGATGCCGTGCTTCTTGCTAGCAGCAAAGAAGACCTTCAATTCTCGGTAACAAAAGTCTACGATGTATGCAAGAAAAGCGATTTGCTAATGAATGTTGGTAAATCGAAAGTGATGGTTTTTGAAAGGGATGAAAATATAACTAAATGTGAGATCAGCGTGAGCGGAGATATTCTGAATCAGGTAGAAGAATTTGTGTACCTGGAAAGTATGTTTACTAGGGACGGAAAGGCCAAGAAAGACATTGAAAGGAGGGTGAGTGCCGGGAACAACTTTGGCAAACAAATGTTTATCGCAGGAGGCTAAACTAGCAGTTTACAACGGAGTTCTAGTGCCAACTCTAATGTATGGGAGCGAAGTATGGAAATGGAAAAATGATGATGAAAGTAGGTCAAATGCTGTTGAAATGCGATCCCTCGGGTGAATGTGTGGTAAAACGATGGATGATAGGTGCACAAATGTCGAGATCCGTGAAACGTGTAAGGCTGAGATATGCATTATCGACAGAATCAAGAAAGGGGTGCTGCGTTGGTTTGGACATGTAGAGCAAATGGACAGCGAAAGAACAGCTAAAAGGATCAACGATGAAAATGTTGATGGATGCAGAAAACGAGGAAGACCGAGAAAGACATGGCACGATCAAGGCTATCAAATACTTGAAGATGGACATGTCAAAAGTAGGAATAATCGGCGTGCGTGCATGAGAAGATGTATGAATGTAGAGGAAGCGAGGTCTGTATGCCAATATAGAGTGTTATGGCGTTCTATCCTCTCTGCCTACCCCTACGGGGAAACGGCGGGATGGTTTGTTTGTTTGTTGTTTTCTATTAGTACGAACAATTTTAAGATTCAATATTTTTAAACTGCATATTCCTTTAGATCAAATTAACTTCGTGACTTTGTTATTTTTTTAAATTTACCTACTCTGGAAGATCACAGGACAATAACTGAATCACTCCAATTTGACAAATAATTAAACAATAAAATAAAATATCACCCGTCGATGAGAGAAGTGCTCTCCCGAAACTGTAGCAGTTTCTTGTGAAATAAGAAAATTGTGTAACACTAATTACAAAGTTTTATTTGCATAATATTGATAATTTTTGATACTACTGAGTCCAATCGGACTCATCTCCGCTAGATATAAGTTTAAATAGATCTCAAGAACTAATTTCAAAATTTCTAAAATCCAAAAGCATTGTGTTTAATTTAGTTGTTTTCCTCAGTAGTAAAATTTTGTTGTGTAGATTCCGTTTCGTATTCATGAGTTATAATGTACAATACGGCTGTAATTAATTTACACAAATTTAATTGCCTTTTTTGTTTACCTATTGTTTACTTCTCTCTGCGGTAAGAACTTGCAGTTGCCAACCAAAAAGCTCCGCCACAAAGCTCCGGTATTCGGTTTTCATTTATTTTCACACATTCACAATCTCCGGAGCTAATTAAATATATTTACTTTGTTACGGCAACGTGCAAAATAAACAATCGCAAATATTTGAACCAAAGTCAGATTTATATGCATTAATGATCGTAGTACTTTGCATTTGGTTTTGTCAATACAGTGTTCTTTATACTAATGGTTGCAGATAGGTAAAATAATTATTTTATAACGTCTACTATTATATTATAATGCAAGTATCCGCGCCTGGGCGGTAAAGAATACAGTTTTGTGCGTAAAATAGAACTGAAATTCTAGATTGGTATTTTCTGGGTTATGAGACTCAGGAAAAAAGTCTGAAAAGAAAAATCGAGTAAAAAAAAAGCCGCTTGAGGTCCCAGTTTCGATTCCTGCAAATATCGGCACAAAACATTTATTTATAATGTGCAAAGATATAATAATCTTTTAGTGGAAAAACGGATTTGAACGAATTGAGGGGGGAAGGCTAACCCCTAAGGCTTCTACGATATTATTTAGTGGAGTGGGCTATATTTGATTTTAATGAAATAAGTAAAAATCAACAAATGAGATGGATTAGGAATGGAGGCCACTAACCTTATTTTTGTTCTTGATGGACTTGCTGTGGTCTGACTGGTCACTTGCAAGCAGCACCAATACTGGAACAGACTCCTGGAGTGGAGCTAAACACTGGTAATTGGTGGACACAAAGTCTGTGATGCATTACACATTCAACAAATAAACGCGTGATTCACCACACGAGGGCTTATTGTGGCGGGTGATGAAACGATACTGGTGGGAAGTAAACAGTGGTTGTGAGTACAAAATATATAGAAGTTGTGACAATACTTAAACAATGCATACTCACATAATTTGCAACCACCCTTATTTAGAATATTATAAAATATTATCTGTTTTTTTTAAGAGAGAATAAATTTTATTATTTTTAGGCCCCTAAAACATTATTTACAATCATACTTACTATCTATATTGGTTTAACATACTCATTAAGTTATACATAAGAAAAAAGCCCTACTGACGTCCCAAGAATAACCAATTTACCAAAACTTAATTTGTCTATATACATATATGTCAAATTTAATTAATTTATTGTAGCATATACAATATACATGACGTGCTTATGTGTGCATAATAATACATTTATACATTTAGGATTTTATTTATTACTTTTTAACTATATTTTGCAAGCTTTCTATGGTCGTTAATAAATAACAGATAAATTAATAAATAAAATATTAACTAAAGAATTAGAATAATCACCTTGCTTAGATGAAAAAAATGGTGATATGCTGCATTTACTTTATCAAGGGAGTGCTCTATGCACCATCAGGTGCGGATAGGGGTTAGAAGACGGTTATGATCTACTGTTAATAAGACAATTATGTGAACGGTATTTTTGCACAGTACAAAACTGATTAGCAGAAAAGGAGTTATTTTTATTTATCCGAAACGATTAAAATTTCCTTATTGTTGTTGATTATGAAAATAAAACGTATTATTCTTGGTTCATGGCAAAATAAAATGTACTCTTTCCCACCATTTGACTTGAATAAATAATTATTATCACCAATGTTTTGAGTTTGTCCAAATTTTTGTAGACAAGGACTGGATTCAACTCCCTGGCGAGCTGTTTATATTAACATACTACAACAGAGATGAAGAACATTTAAGAGGAGGTAATATAGAAGTCTAGGCATCTACAGGGCTTATAAACTGTCAATGGCTGGTTTATTGTTTGTGAAGTTAAAGAGCTGAAACCTTTATTTATGCGGGTGAGATTCATCTAATTGAATTATTTCCATGGCCACTTAAACCAGCCATTGACAGGTCATAAGCCCTGTAGATGCCTAGACTTCTATATTACCTTCTCTTAAATGTTCTTTATCTCTGTTGTAATATGTTAATATAAACAGCTCCCCAGGGAGTTGAATCCAGTCCTTGACTAAAAAAATTTGGACAAACTCAAAATATTGTTGATAAATTACCTGGTCCATGAAGAAATATAGAAATTGAAAAAAAAAATATTTTCAGGCGTTGCCTAGTATGTAGGTGAAATAATTCAATTAGATGAATCTCACCCGCAAAATAAAGGTTTCAGCTCTTTAACTTCACAAACATCAACAGATGAAAGAATTGAAGGAATAAAGATGTTCAAATATAGGCAGAATGGTGAATGTTACACAGTGTGTAAAATGGTCACTTAAACCAGCCATTGACAGGTCATAAGCCCTGTAGATGCCTAGACTTCCATATTACCTTTTCTCAAATGTTCTTCATCTCTGTTGTAATATGTTAATTATTATTACTATTGATGAAATTTTTAGAAAATTTAAAAATAGGCGGTGAATTGAACTGATTTGAATTTTGTGAAAAAGTGAACGCGTAAAATTTGAAACGTGTTGAAAGAATGAATTTTTCAGGTCAAAACACCCAAAATAAATAAATCCTTAGAAATTCGTAGCGAATATATGAGACGGAAGAGACTCAAAAGGAAGACGATTGGTACAATATTATGTATTAAATATAACTGCGTTCCTACTTTCCTTTTACCATGCTGAGTTGAATTTCAAATACCTCTGGCCTTCGTAAAATGGAAAAAGCAAATTGGGTTGACAGGCCTGAAATATATTTCAATGTAAAGATATGATTTCAAGGATATTAAATGACATTTTATTAATAATTTATTCAGTGTTTGTTCCGTTTGTGCCTGCAAAATTTTGCCTATCAAATATTTGAAGACTTATACTCAAATTTTATTTATTTCAATGATCCAACAATAAAAAATTTTCTTTATTTTAATACTTTTTTTGTACTGATGATGTCGTGCTTCTTACCAGCAACAAAAATGATCTGCAATTCTTGATAAAAAAATCTACCTACTTTTTAATTTATTAAGCAGTAAGTCATCCAAGATTTATTTAATACCATTTATTATTTGATAATGTTTTTAAATAAGTTTTCCGATTTTTCTACCTAAATCTAGTAACCAATTTTTTTACAAATTTGTTTAATTGAATCCGGGTCATGGTTTTGCAATGTTTGGGTAACATATTGAATATTTTGGGGCCCAGAAACCTGTTTTTTTTTTGCCCGAATT
Source organism: Micrasema longulum (assembly GCF_059751315.1). NCBI lineage: Eukaryota > Metazoa > Arthropoda > Insecta > Trichoptera > Brachycentridae > Micrasema > Micrasema longulum. The sequence goes on from NW_028278416.1 coordinate 356,919, forward strand.
TAGAGTTTGTGGTAAACCCCATGACCTATCCTCTTGTTTGACATCTAGTAGTGTGGAGGTGTTCTTTTGGGGATTTGGTAGAATAATTTGCTTTTACAAACATTATAATTCTAAAGATACATAATTGTCTTATATCTAAGATCTCGAATTCCGATAACAACTTGATGCTGGGGTGCCTGGAGGGATTTTTTAAAATTATATTTATTTAATTTTTGAGCAGATTTGGGAAGTTTCAATATTGATTTATTGGTGCCACTTCATCCTTTTATACCATAAATTATATTTGAGTTACATAAAACATAATATAATTGTTTGAATTTTATTAGGGGTAAGACGTTACGTATCTATTGAAAATATTTATCAAAAATTATTCCCAAATATTTTATATGGTGTACTTATTCAAGTATTTCAGAAAATATTTTTAATTAAACGTTTTGTTTAGGCTGTCCCACAATAATGTATTATTATTTATAATTTACAATAAATTAGTCGATAGTTTAGAGTACTTCACTGCACCCTGCGCAAATATTGCAATAAACTTTGGCAGCTTTATTCCTTCGATTAAACGTAAACAGAAAGATGTATTGAAATGACTAACTTGATACTTAATTTCTGAATACTTACAATTAATTAAAATCATACAAACGTTATTAAATATTTGTATATAACTACTTTTCTGTTGTGTCTACCGGTTTTAAGACGTAACCGTCTCTTTGTTCTGATCGTTTCTTTAAATCCCATAAAATAAGTATGTGTATATTTATGTTTTTCCTTTTTAAAAATGTTTTTTTTTTACATCTGAGCATGTTTTTCATATATTATTTTAGTTCTTAGCTTTTAATTACTTTTACAAAAAAAAATTTCTTCATTACCATTAACTTCATTAACTACAAACTTTAAAAACCCTTTTTTTACTTTAATTTTTAAACAACATCTATTTATGTTTTTTTCATTCTCTTTTTTGTATTTTCATTAATAACCTTACAAATAATGATTATATAATATGGAAATTTCACTGGTCCATTAGAGTTCAGTCTAACTGTGTTAAATATAAAACTATGTAAACGTACTGTTTGTTTCCTTAATAAAAGAAAATAAATAAAAAAATTACGGTTTGTATGTATTCAGTGAAAACAATAATACCATACCCACTAAATAAACTGCTGTTTTTATTATTACTTGGGTCTAAACTTAATCACCTACCCCCGACAACGTTCATGCATAAGTCTTTCAACTGTGAATCCAATCTAAAACTAGATAATTTGTTGTAATTCTAAATTCTTTTTTCTGAATTTTGAAACTGACAGTCTGCAAATAATTATAACCACCAGTCGCGTGCACAGAGTTTTAAACTAGGGTAGGCAGTAGAAAAAAAAAGTACGTTTTATTGAAGTTATATATCTTACCAAACAGTTTCCTTCACTCGTCACATTAGTTTGAACTACTGTGTTGTTGACTTGTAGTTATTGTTGAAATTACCTAAGCCACATCGAATATCCAAATAAATGCTAAATTTATATAATATATAACAAGCCAAGTATTGAACACCTGAAGTGGCCGATAACTTTGTTTACAATTTTAAAATAATAAATTCCGTTTTTCAACTTATTTGTATGTCAAAATTACGCGCCTTTCTTTTGTTAAATATTATGCTTTTGTAACATCATCGTAAAACCTGCCAAAACGCTTTAAATCCAAAATGTATGCATTAATTAAACACACATTTCCTTCACTATCACAAGTTTCACAAAACTCTATTTCAATTTTTTCATTGACAAAATAAATATGGATTCTATTCTCGAATGAAAAAAAAGAAATAAATTTAAGGTTATTTATCTGACGTTTGATATTTGACTGTCTTTTGTAAAATAATAATTTTCAAAAAAACTAGATGTCAGTAAAGTGTTCGTTTTTTTGTTCTCAAACAATTTTAAAAATAAGCACTGCCTTAAAACTAACCCATACATGCGTAATTACAGCTGAAAAATAACCCACACACACACGCATTTATCATGTATATAACACTAATACGTGAAAAAAATTAGGCATATTTAGTTCGTGCCTCTGCCGTTAGCGGCGCGCTGATCGGAACGAAATACGACTTCGAAATATATTTGGTGAATTTTTCAAATTTTACAAATATTAAATCGTATATTTTGTATAACTTTTTGTTATTTTTTTAATAAAATTCTTGTAGGGTAGGCACTGCTTATGTGCTTATATGGAACGCACGCCACTGATAACCACCACAATATTGCTTCAAAATAAATCGCGTGTATTAACGGTTACTACAATTCTCTATAATAATAATAATAAAAGTTTTATTAAATTTCTGATTCACTTAGACGCGAGTTAAGTATGCTTAAGTCGAGTTAAGTATACGTAAGGGTGCGTTACTCGTATAACTCCAAGGGCTTTGGAGAAATTGCTGATTTCAATGGTTATTTGAACAATAAAATTTATCTTGTACTTAAAGTTTATACGAGCTCTCCAATTTTCATCTAAATCCCAAACCTTGGAAGCTTTAAGGTAATATGTATGATTAATTCAAAAGTATTTGTATAAAAGTTTTGAAAAATAAGCCGCACAGAATAATTTCAAAATTCTTACAAATGGAGAGAATTTGTTTATCATGGGAAGTTAAGAAAGTTATATTTAACTGTCTACGAAATAAAATCGAATTTTCCACAGTAAAATGTATAGGTATAACCAAATAAAAATTCTAAGTATCTTGGTCGGTAGCCCGTAATTATTTTTTTTTTAAATTGAATATTCAGTGTTTCGTATAAAAAGTTCGATCACGTTTTAGAAACAATAAGAAAAGATCACGTTTTTTTATTTCATTTTTTAAGTAATAAAAGTCTATGAATTACGGCCAAGAAAAATATTTTTTTTTGCTAATTATTAGAAGCATAAAAAGTACTTTTTAATTTGTAATTTTGAATACCCGCAAATACAGCGATTCCATCGGCCACGCCCCTAATACGTCACGAATTATGTTTATTTGTTCCTGCCATTAAAATTTGTGTAGAAAAATTACACAAATCGTGACGTCACAACAACCAAGGCCAAACACGTTGCGTGTTTTTACGAACGTATTTTTATTGAATTTATTTTTTACATTTATATATGAAAACATTTCTCCACAACATCCACATTGATTTTGAAAATACAAATAATAATTCTTAATTTATTTCGTATTATTTTGTCGGTATTCGTAGTATGTGATATTTCTCAATTGTAATACGGACCCAAGTATGACAATTGTATATGTAAATAGAGCTGAAAATTTGATGAGAAAATTAAGAAAAATACAACGATAAAACTCTTAATAATATAAAATATCATCATCTTCTCCCTTTCCCCATCCAGTGTTGCATAAAGCACTTCATTTGTAAACCAAACGAAGCGTATTTCGATCAAGAAGGTAATGTAATCAGTCCTACTTTTCAGGAGCCAGTCCAAGAACAATTATATATATCGGTTTAAACAATCTTCAAAATTAGTGTTTCACGTTCACTCTACTAAAACTCGAACTCAGGACCTCAAAAATGGTAAGCAAACTCGCCAATCTCTACTCGACAAGGTGGAGTAATCCTAACGCGATGTTATTTTGAATTATTTTTACCTGGGAGTAGCCATCGAGTCGAAAACACTCGTTCAGGGTTCTGGTTCTATTTACACACAGAACTGTATTTGACATCCGTCTGGATATGGAGACATAAATAATTAATAAAATCTTAGGTACTAACTAATCTATTTTCAGTGTAAAATGCTTCCATTAATTGCAGATTTTTAAATAACAATATGTTACCCAAAGATTGCAAAACCATGACCCGGATTCAATCTAAGAAAATTATTGGGTTTAGGTCGAGAAAATTCGGAAAATTTACTCAAAATGCATTCCTTATAAATTAATATTGTATAACTGTATAGTAAATCAACTAGTAGGTAGTAATTTTATTGTTTATTTTTGTATAAAAATGTCTGCCTTAAAACAGGTTATACCTAGTTAGGCAGACTAGACATGATCCAGAGAAATCTATTACCTAACTGTGTATGTAGTAGATAAAGTTATTGTTATTTTTGTTAATAAACTATGATTATTATTATTAAATCAATTTTAAATTATAAAGAGAGTTTAGTTTCCTAGAAACCGGTGAGAGGATTAACACCAGTGAAAACCAAGCATACACCTTTTTTTTAAAATTCATTCATTTTGATATACATGACATACATAATGTTTATTTACATACTTTGTTTTACCCTTTCAACCTGGTGTACATTCGAATATACATAATTTTTGGTCATTTTTAACTCTCGTTCCTACCGTAATTTAAAAGCGACGCTTTCATTTTTTAATCAAATCTAATTTAATTTAATGAAATCCCTCAGTACTTTTTTTTGTATATGTGGGTAATCTACATTACACAGAAAAGTTTGTTTCTAATTTTAACTGATGGCTTGTGGCTGGATTATTTGTTTTGGAGCGGATTCCTGTCGTTCTTATAAATGATACGTAATGCAAGTTATAAACATATTCAGTTAAATTAAACTAAAGTAATTGACCTGTCATTGGCTGGTTTAAGTGGCTACTTTACACAATGTGTAACATTTACCATTTTGCTCATATTCGAACATCTTAATTCCTTCAATTCTTTCATCTGATGATGTTTGTGAAATTAAAGAGCTGAAACCTTTATTTATGCGGGTAAGATTTTACGCGGATGAGACACTTAAACCAGCCAATGATAGATCATAAGCCGTGTAGATGCCTAAACGTCTATATTACCTTATCTTAAATGTTCTACATCTCTATTTAATATGTTAATGTTAACAGCTCCCCAGGGAGTTGAATCTAGTCTTTGTCTACAAAAATTTTGACAAACTCAAAATATTGTTGTTAAAGTAATTGAATAAATGTACGTAAGATAACAACACATTTTAAATTAATTTGTAGGTTGATTATTACTTTGTGACTTACTGTTTATAAAAAATTGAATAATTTCTAAAGCATAAAAGATAAAACATTAAAAGCAAAAAAAGGTAAACCAACAATGTTTTGAGTATGTCTAAATGTTTGCAGACTGGCTGGATTTCCTCCCTAGGGGGTTATTTGAATCTAAATTAATTGCAATTGAGAGTGAAAACATTTCTTAGAACGGAATACGGAAGTCTAGGAATTTACAGGGCTTAGGACTTGTCATTGGCTGGTTTAAGTGGCCACATTACACACTGCATAATATTCACCATTCTGCCTGTGTTTTAAAATCCACGTTTATTCAACGCTTTCATCTGTTGACATTGAAAATATAAGCAGAATGGTGAATGTTATAAAGTGTGGCCACTTAAACTAGCCAATTTCAGGTCATAAGCTCAGTAAATGCTTAGACTTCCATATACCTTTCTCAAAAAAAAATCCAATACAACAAATTTAGATCTAAATAACTCCCTAGGGAGAAAATTCAGCCAGTCTGCAAACATTTGGTCGAACTCAAAAAATTGTTAAATTAACTAATTATTTTTATTTATGTATCCGCTAATAAGCGGAATGGGGAATGTTGTAGTACCTACATAAAAGTGGCCACTTGAACCCAACCTATGACAGGTCATAAGTCCTGTAAACGCTCGAATATCCATAATCTTGAAACAAAAATTCTACCCATCTCAGTAGTGATATAAATAAAAATTATTTTTATGATTATATTTACGTGGAAAATTTATTTGGCTTTATTTTGTGATTTTTTATAATGTTGAAATATATTTTTTTTTGTTGTTGTTTTTCGAACAAAATAAAAAAACTAATTGGTAAAAAAAGAAGCATAAAATAAGTTAATTGTTTTCAGGCGTTGCCTAGTACGTGAATTGTTTCAGCCAGATGAATCTCACCCATATAATAAAGGTTTCAGCTCTTTTACTTCACAAAAGTCAACAGATGGAAACGTTGAGGAAATGTGTTAAAACATAGGCAGAATGGTGAATGATACACAATGTGTAAAGTGGCCACTTAAACCAGCCAATGACAGAGCATATGCCCTGTAAATACCTAGACTTCCATATTCCCTTCTCAAAATTGTTTTCCCTCTCTGTTGTAACAAATTTATAGTGAAACCTCTTTACAAATGATAAGTTACAGCGCAGATATCCATTGCTTATAGAAAAATGACATTTTGTGTCGTGATCTCATCGGGAATCAAACCTTGAACACTCCTGTTCGCGGCAAATGTCTTGGCTATTAATCAAACCACGAGAAGCCCCGTTTTATACCTTAGGAGGAATAAAATGATAAGACACGTCACCTTTTTTTCCATTGAAGTGGTGTGGTAACACGAAATAATCTAAATAATTTATACTTGAAAAATAGCATATTTTGGCTTAGAAAGCTTATCAGCATTTTCCTAAAAATGCTACAAAGGATTTTATATGTCATTTATCATGGCTATCTCTTTGCTGTAAATCTTTATTCAGTTTCATAAAATTTTGGAGCATGGCCATAAAGGAGCACTGAAGCAAAGAAAATCGGTTCATTGAACTTTTAACGAATAAACTTTACGAGGCTTTGAAGCTGATTAAACTATCTTTATTTACAACTTGGAGCCTGCATTTTGTCTTTTGATTATAAAACAACAAACATTCTACAAAATTTGTGTCACATAATATTTTAACAATTATTTTTATGATTAAATTATTACATGAACTAGCTGACAGGCGTCTTACGCTTAGATCAGCTACGTCTACAGCGAGAGAAACAGTAATTATACCTCTGCGCAAACTGCGCACTAAATTCAGTGAACGCACATTTGCGGTCGCATGGCATGGAACGGTCTCGATGGCATGGAATGCTCTCCTTGAAGAGGTGCGAGGCTGTGAGAGTAAAGTGATTTTTCGGAAAAAAAACTTTAAACCCACTTGTTCTCTAAATCGTTTGAATGAATCCGTAGCATGTGATACCAAATTAATTATTTGAATTTAATTTCAAATTTAAATGTTTCGATTTAATTCATATATCTAAAGAATCACTTTGTAAAGCGCCCTTGTAGTATTAAATTACGAAAATTACAATGGAATGGAATCGACTGTGGAATCATCTCCCATCCACCATCAAAGATGTTACTACATTATCTCTGTTTAAATCACGTCTGAAGAAACATCTCCTTTCTCTTCCTTAATCTCTCCTCCTTTCCTTTTTCCTCTTTCCTCTTTCCTCTTTTTTCCTTTTTCCCATTGAGTAATAGTTTCGATTTAAGGTAATTTATAAACAAATACGTTTATTTCTATTTTTATATATATTTAAATTTTTAATCTTTTTTTTCTATTGAATATGTACTGTAACTTGAATTATAAAAATTAAACTTTTATTTTATTGGTTGGTTGGAAGAAATTGCCATTTGGCAATAAGCCCGCCAATGTACAAATAATCATTATGTACAAAAAGTTAAATAAATAAATAAATAAATAAATATATTTTTTATTTTGTTTATTTGTTTTATTCATTCAAAATTTTCATTTTTTAAATATTAACCATCTTATTAAGCCTTTTTAGGCTATGTCCGTGTCAAGACATAATAATTAACAATTAAAAATACTTGGTAAATTTAATAATATTAAATTATAATGACATGTAAAGCAATAGAATAACAATCTAGAAAAACAAGCTCTAAATAATAAAATTCTAAAAAATACAATGTAATAAAAATAATGAGATATTAATATTAAAATATAAATTATAAAATTTAAGATTCATACAAAATAAAATATACAAAATAATAGTAAAGTCATTGAAATCAATAGTAAATAAATATATATAAAAACATAAATAGATTAATAATTGAGATATAATTTCTATATTGTGATATATAAAAATATTTTAGTTTGTAAATGCAAATTCTTGATGTAAGTTCATTGTAATTTATTTTATGAATAAAAGACGAGTGAAAATAAATTTTATCCACAAATTAAGAATATCCAGTGACCAGTTTTATCTTAGGACAAAAATAATTTTATTGTATTTCATTTCATATAATTTTGAATTTTCTATCCTTACTTCTGTTTCGTATGAATACATTGAATTTCTTAGTAAATATACCATTCACGAAGATGTCGCGAAAGCGATAAAACCGGTCACTGGATATTCCAAATTTGTGGATTAAAGTATAACTTATCTTTTATTTCTATAATTATAAAAAAAATGGTGAATAAGTTATCCACTATAATTATAATAAAAATGAAGAGTCTCTAGGAGGGTTCGAAAAATATTTATCGTTACAATGCGAAGAATAATAATACTAATAAAAGTGATGCCAACACCACAATTGATATGTTTTACAGTACAAGTAAGAGTACGAGAATAGAACTTATAACAAAGAAGACAGAAACATTGTTCTGTGACCGGTATTTGTGTGAAAGCGGCAAAAACAAAAAAGAAATTCATCAGAAGAGTCTGTTATTAGTAGTAGGCGAAAGTGCACGCCATATATTTATGATTTTTAATTTATTTTTCTAATTTTATTGTTGCCTTAATTTTATAGTGTTTTTTTTATAAATTATTTGTGTCTAATTTATTTTAAATGAAATATTTCGTAATTTTTACCACACAAGAATTTAATATATTATAACACAACTAGTTTCAGGTATTCTGAATGACCCATCATCAGCTGTAAATATAAACCAAACTAAAATATTTACACAGATTACTACTTAGGTTTCCATAATTATGAAAGTACCCCCACCACCACGTTGCTTTGCCCCTTACACCCGACCCTATTAGTACCTGATGATGGGTAATTTATTCAGAATACCTGTAACTAGTTGTGTTATATTATATATTAAACTCTTATGTAGTAAAAATTACAAAATGTTTTATTTTAAATAACTTCAAATAATATCGTGGGTATACTGGCAAAAAAACGTTAACTCGAAAATATGCGGATTCGACTTAATGATGCAGTTTTGTAAAGTTTTTAACGCTCTACAAACTGGCAAAATACACTCAGTCATATTAAATATCATATATTTGTAGTTTTAAAAATAAATTTAAGGTTAAGTCATATACCCGGTGTTTTATTCAGGCTAAAATCTTTAAATAACTTAGTATTTACTTAATATAAAATTAAGAAACGAAAAAATCAAAAACATGTTCTTAAACGAGCACTTAACATCCTTTTTTATTTAAATAAGATATAAAAGAGTAAAATTGGAACAAAACTTACTTGCTTGTTTTCTCAAAACAGGTATTAAGCTTTTTGCCAATATATCCATGATATAGTATGTGTCCATGTTTTTTTTTCTAAAATATCTTTTTTTATTTTTTTTATTTAAATTTTATTGATAAACCCTTACGGGTTACATACATTTAACAAAATGTTTTCACTTTTAAAATTTACATTCTACTGTTAATAATAATATTTTTAACATCTTTTGTAAAGGTTGTCTGAGTCTTTTGTTTAGTTTTGTCTGGTAGTTTATTGTATAATTTCAGTCCATGGTTTATAAGTCTCGATTGTCCTTTTCTCGTTTTAAAAGATTGTATATGATATTTCTCTGATATTCTTGTATTGTGTTCATGTTTACTACAATTTTTTTTAAGTTTTAATTCTTCGTCTACAATTACATCAGTGGCTAATTTATGAATAAATTTTTAAGATTCTAGTTTAAAAGGTTCAGTTACGTTTAATTGTTTAGTTTGTTCAAAAAGTTCTTTAGTTGCTGTTAGATAGGGAAAGTCATATACTAACTTTAATATTTTATTTTGCTGTCTTTGTAGTCTGTTTATGTCATTTTGATATCCTGTTCCCCATAGTAGTTGCATATAACATATTTTAGTTTTTACATATGCTTCGTACATTATTTTTTTTTCCTTTATTGGAACAAAGTTTTTGATTTTAAAAAATAGACTCGATAAAGTTGCCACTTTTCTAATTAAATTGTTGATATGAATTGTCCATGTCAATTGTCTGTCTATTGTTAGTCCTAAGTATTTAACATGTTCAATTTCAGTTAGTCGTTCATTATTTATGTAAGCATTTAATCTGAATTTTTGCTTGTGATAATACGATGTTACATCGCCGCATGTAAAGGAATTTTTCGCCACAGCCTTTTAAAAATAATAGGCAAAAGGTGTCTAAAAAACGTTCTGAAGATAATTAATTCCACACTTCGTTACATTCGTTACGGAGGTATTCTGCTCTCGCTCCGTAATATCCGCTCCCTCTGCATGGAATCGGATAACCGGCTTTCCATCAAGTCCGCCATACTCGACTCTGTTTGCCGGGGGAGTATGGTGTACGGCGCGTTGCGTTATTATATTTACCGAGTTTAGTAGAATAAACGCTAGCGTATTTGCCTAGCACGGGATTTGTAATGCTGGTGACGCGTCACGGGCAAGTGGGGGAGGGGAGAAATGGCGCGAAGGCGTGACGATTTTCGCCGATCGTACGTGCGATTTTTTCAACTCGAAAATGGAATTATTCCATTTGACGCGAAAATTTCTTAGAAATGTTATGAGAATTCATTGCAAAATATTTTTTGTGATATTTTTTAAAGACTTTTAAAAGACCAAAATGGGCTAGGAGGGCCAATTACAAAGGTGAATTACAACACAGAACTCCCAGGCTTGAGAAAAATTTAATTAAATTTTTGTGTTCTCACTGGGAATCGAACCCGGAACCTTCCATCTTTAAGTCAAGTGTCTTAACCACTACACTACAGAGGCCTCTATGTTTCAATGAGGAAGTTCAGTGTTTTTTTTTTGTTTTGTTTTTTCAATAGACTACTATGCCAAATAACTTTATTTTTAATTTTTATAAGTCGTACTATCTCTGTGTTTAAAGATAGGTTTATAGATGCAAACTAATTGGCCGATTGTCATTTTTCACTTATAACTATAGAAATATATTTTGCCGTATCACCCGTGCAGTCAAAAAATAATGCTGTATCATCCGCAAAAAAATAGTACAGTGTGTTTGAACAATTTAGGGTAGCTCATTTAAATAAATTTTTAATAGTAGAGGCCCTAAAATACTACCTTGTAGTACACCCTTTTTCACAATTTTCCAATAAGATTCAAATTTTTCTTGAATGCGAGATTTCCCATTTGTTTTTTGCATTACGACTTTTGTTTTCTATTTTATAAATACGATATAATTCATTGTAACCCAATATTACGTATGCATATACATTCTAGTTAATTAAATCGTTGCATGTGGTCAACATTATTGCAAGCCTAACTAAGATCTAAAAAGACTCGAACCGTTTTTCTATTGAGCTTAATATTTCATTTATGAAAGATCGTAAGCAAATGGTTTTTTCATGTTCTTAGGATTTATATTTCAAATACGATTTATTTATTGTACATTTTTATTCAAATTAATAATTTGATTGAAGCTTAGTTTTAAAGTTTAGGAATATTCTATTTTTCAGTTCTCAGTTTTATAATATGTTTATTGACTACACAGCACCAGAACGCACCAATTGTTTTAACACACGAATAAAAAAATAGAATTTCTTTGTTGAAATAATTTTTTTTAAATATTCAAATGATTCGAACCTTTTTAAGATTGCATTTTGATTTTTATAAATTTGCATAGCATAGCGAAAGAAGTCAAACGCAGTCATCACCAAGTCTAGTGGCAGTGTTTGTATGGCGAAATAAGTGAACGACCTAATTAACACGTAGTTCGTATGAGTTATCTTCCCCGCAAAGTTTTAATACTGAGCTCAGTGTGCTGTACGGTTATTGAGTTTGACAGTTATTGTACACACGTTAAAACCACACAGTGATATATTACCGACAGTTTTACTGCAATACAGATGTCGCTTTGTTATTTATTAATTTAATAACACGGTGTTTAGCCAAGAAACAAACCATCAAGAATTTTGCCATTTTGTTTTCGCCATGAGGTTTTTATTTATTTTATTCAATAATTTAGAAAATTCGAAGACAAAAAAAAACACAAAATGTATTTATGCTTTATTAACTTTACAATCGTCACAAACTGATGAAATAAAATTTGTAAATTTAAATTTCGTGTAAATATCACATTGTTTTTTTGTCAAATGTACTGACATAAACTGAGAATAATTCGTGCGTAAATAAGGCGTGTATACTCGTGTAGGTACCATCTTTTTACTTTTATCGCCGATGATTTGTCAATTAACTTTCTGAAATATTCATATGTTTCAGTGTCAGATCGCGAAAATTTAGAGAAACATTCCTCAAAAATTTTTTTTTTAATCCTAATAAAGAAAATTAAGAACTACTTTCTCTAAGATTTTTTTAATAATCTGAAAATGGAGTAAATCTTTAATTTTTCGGACTAGCATTTCTTTCAAAAAGTGACTTTTTTCTTGCGTACTAAAATATTCGGTTTCGTAATAATAGTTTTTTACAGTGAGAGGTTATTTGCCTCTCGCTCAACCCCCTACTGGAGGTCAAAGGTTTTCCCGATAGGGTTTTTTTTCCTTAGCTGGTTTGGTTTCAGTTTTGTTGTGCCAAAGACTAGCCATTACTCTCTCTTTATTATGTGTCAACTATACAAATCACATTTCCAGGGTTCACAACAAGGACTCTAGAGAGTAGGACCAGATGGTAGTGATTCTAATGCTATGCAACATTACGTTTCTTGACATTTACTGACATATTATATATTTTATTAATTTTCTTTATATCTTAGATTACATCTTTATATAATCACTTTGTAAAGCGCCCTTGAGGTATTATATTACGAAAATGGCGCTATATAAGTCATCCATAATTATTATTATTATTACCTGCTCAACCAGTAGAACAGGTGCCTTTAGGACCCTACAAACCTGTCAAAACACGCTGCATTTGGCGAACCAATACACCCTTTGCACTTGTTGGTGCGGGTTTGAAAATTATCTTAATTTTTTGCTAAAATTATGTAAACATACGCAGTTTTAGAGTAATATTCTGTCCAGAGTTATCGGAACTCCGGAGTGATAAATTATAACATTATTCAAGGGAACATTTGGGAAACGTTAATGTACAAAAAATCTGCCAAATGAAGAAAGGAGTGAAAATGGCGTCAGAGAACTTGACGTTACTCGCTTCACATTCTCACTGAAATATTTCACACCCTTACAGCCTCGGGTGTAGAGGGGAGGTTTTTCCTAAGGGTTTATACAGTCACTGCTCGTATTATTAGTTTTGAAATTGAAATTTCGTCTCAAATATATACATAGACTAGTTCGTGCCACATTGTTTAAGGTGAAACCAACCACTTATTAGAAAGTAGTTGGAAGTACCTGTGAAAAATTCAATCACCTCCATTTAATGTGTACATTTTTGACTGCACATTGAATTGTTAGAGAAAACTTATTCCAGTTGATTATTTGGGATAGTTGCAGGATGTACATCAGTGACAGTCGCTTTTTCATTGCTCATGACTGCAATCCCCCCCCCCCTCTCAAGCAAGGCAAAAGCTGGTCCTAGGGGGGAGATTGCCAGCTGCTTTTTTACTCGTGAGGGGGTAGCATATTAAAAAATATTTAAAAACACTGGTGTACATATTGTGTGGTTTGTGTAATGCGTGGCGTAAGTATTTAAATATGTACAGTATGTATGTGAATATGTGTGTTTTATATATGCATGTAAATATATGTATGGATATGTACGTGTGCATGTATGTGTACGTATGATCCGGTACATGCATTATGTATTTTTTGTTTATTATTAATAACGACCTCCACAGAAGTCGTAACGATGTTTGTTTTTATTTTATAATTTTTTGTCGTATATTAAAAAAATAAAAATATTTTTAAAATCAAATTTCAGTATTTTTGAATTCGTTTCGTTTTTGTAACCTTACTTAAACTTGATTTCAACTTTTCAATAGTGAGTTATTTACAACTCGTTGAAAATGGCCGCAAAAATTGAAATATTTGGATATATTATAAGAATGCCAAAATAATTTTGAAAAATGACGTTTATTTATTTATTTTGTTCATAAACGCCCAAAAGGCATTTACAACAAATAAAAATGAAATACATGCTAACATACTAAATAATAAACACAGAATATACAAAAAAAAATATGTGAAATTAGTTAGAAAGGATATAATAAAAAGTTTTACAAAGTAAAAAAAAAACAATAATAACAAAGGTATGCAAGAAAAAACAGTAAGCATATAAACAAAAAACGCAAAGATATAAGCTTATGAAATAAATTATGTAAAGCAAACAATAAATCAACAGGTGGAAGAATTGAAGAAATATGGATGTTCAAACATGGGCTAAATGGTGAATGTTACACAGTGTGCAAAGTGGCCACTTAAACCAGCCAATGACAGGTCATAAGCCCTGTAAATGCCTTGACTTCCATATTCCCTTATTTAAGGTATTCTCAATCCCTGTTGTAATTTGTTAAATAAATCAAGTGTTACGGTAAACAAGAAAGACAAATTTAAGTTAAATTAATAAGCAAGCAACCATATATTATCACGACAAAAATAAGAAAAAAAATATGTACATATGAAATGCGTATTTGCCAATACTACAATGCAATTTGATATAATAGTTAAAATTAAAAAACAAGTATAAGGTAATAAAAATAAACAAGTATTTTTTTAATTTATGCAATTGAATTGTCAATAATAGTTTGACGAGCAGCTACAAATAAACTTGATATTGTGGACTTAAAGAATTAGACAGAATGTCTGCAGCCGTTCCATAAGTGTTACCTAACCTATGTAGTCTCGGTATCAATGAATTGTTTTGTTGGTTGGAAGAAGTACTAGAGCAATGAAACAATAAAGTACACCTAGTAATGACAGCGGGTACTCTAAATCAATATGTTAAATATGACATCATATGATACCAAATATGGTTTGTTAATTTAAAAGACGTCAATGTATAACCACAATTTTATTATTTTGATAAATATTTTCGAAATTTTTGGACATGTTTTTGCGACCTTTCTGTGTCATAATTTAAAAATTTGTTTGGCAATCATTTAAATTTATCTGATCGTTTAAAGTAATGGGCTTAGATAGGTCACATTAAAAAACAGTGATGGTAATATCTGGCGACAAAAATTTGATCAGGTAGTGTGGAAGTATAAGGATATCTTACGCGGGCTCTCATATCCTGGCCAGAACTAGGCACACTTCGATAGGGTCACGCCTGTTCCATTTATCACTAGGGCCGGGCTGGGCGGAGTGACTTGCTGCGTCATTTGTCCCTAGTTTCTGGTGGTAAATAAAGGGTATTTTATTCCATTAGGCGCGCGGTCCGTATGAGTAGCGGACGAGAAAAAATAATAAACTTCTCTAAAAGCATTCTTTTGTTTTGAATTGTGTTGGCCGAGCGAACACTATTAATTTAGCCATACAGACGCATCAAGACGTGTCAGAAACAAACGATACAAACTGATATTAATTATTTTATCTGAGTCTAAAGTGCGAGTTTTAAAAATAAGACCATTGTTAAATGCTCCATTTTGATTTTCAAAGGCAAACAAAGCGCTATTTTATGGAGCTTTTGATTAAAATGGCGATTTAAAAAAGAACAACAGATAAAATTATGGGTTATCGTGTTTTTTTTTTTTTTCTTACATTTGTAACAGAATAATAAAAAACTACAGTAAAAATCGTAAGCTTTAATAATGCAATTATATTTTTTAGGTACATTTTTTTTTAATGTATTTTAACAAAAAAAATACAAGTATAGACGAAATATATTTACCATGCGTAATGTCGTACGTCGTAGGATTGTCATGAACTATTATCTCTCATCAACTTCAAGGTGCCTGGAAGAATGACTAGACAGGTGCCACTGTTTTGTAGCAACAATTCACGGACAGTGCATACTTGTAATGCCGTATTAAATAGACTTCGTGAACTTGGCAATAGTTATTCCTACGTATCTGATATATTTAGTGTAGGGTATTGTTCCTATTGCACAAACCTTTTGAACTTTTTCAAAGATGGTGAATGGTTATTATATTTATTTATTCATGCATTTCAAAATATATATATTTAAATGTACAGTTTTTTGTTCACTTTGCCCAGCTGTATGAAACAATACTTATGATTTTCTTGTTGTATTACTGTAGAATGTTTTATTATTTAAACTTTCTACTGAATATACTGTATAATTTTAAGGTTAATTTTTTTAATGTAAATCTTATATAATTTTTAGGTTTATTTTTTTAATATAAATTTTGGGTATAAGGAAATTTATGTTTTTTAAAAAAAAAAAAAATATTAAGCCAAATGTTTGTTAAAGGCAGATTCGCCGTTTATGTCAATAAAATAAATAAAATAAAATATATGGGACTCTCTCAAAAACCAATGCCCACTTTAGCCTGACCTATTATCGTTTTAAAAACAGGGCTGAAGCCAAATCGTGCATTTTGTGTAGGTTAATAACAAAATAATCAAAACATCAAAAATACTGATATGATAGCACGGATGTCTGATTGCTGACAGTAAGAGAAATAGAAGATGATCTCAATACCCCACTCGGAAGTAAAGAAAACACTATTGACAACTATTATAAAAGCAGTTGCATCCTAAGGTACTATAAGAAGTTCAGCGGAGTTTACTTAAGTCCATCAGTTCGGATTACCAATGTCTTTACTTTCAGCATCAGCTTTCCAGATAGTTTTCTTCTTTCATTTCCAATTGATGTTGGAGCTTCTTACATCAACAAACAAAAATCCTACATGTCTATGTATTTTATACATAAACCTATAGTCAGTGTTTCAAATATTCAATCTATGTTTTATTTTGTTGATGTGGTGAAGTTAGCTCTCCACTTATTTCTCCAGCTATTTTACCGAAATAAATATTTAAAAAATAAGTCAATAGACAGGCTTACAAAAAACCTTATGGGTTAGCATTACATATTCATTATCATTCCTTTTCCGCGCCGAATGGTGCATAGGGCACTGCATTGGTACATCAATCGCAGCGTATCATGATCATTTTTGTTACGTGAAAGTAGGTAAGATGATCAGTCTTACGCTTTAGGCAGCAGCCCAAGGACCATGAAATATTCTGGTGTGAAAACACCCTTTTAAATAAATATTTCAAATCAACCATGTCGGGAATTGAACCTGGGACTTCTCGCATGGTGGGCAAACTCGCTGACCATTACACCACGAGGCCGACAAAACATATTTATATGAGTATATTGATTAAAATTTATCTAAACAATCTTAGAAACTTTTAAAAATTACAGTATATATTACGTACATAAGTATGACAGACATATCATGTTTAAGCCAGGAGTGATAAAACCGTTTGTTTCTTAAATGCTTGTTTTTGCTGAAGGAACGCGTCAACAATCCTACTTAGGAAGATTTCGTTCACTATTCTGGAGATCTTCGGCAGAGGAGGAAATAATCTGACTTTGGTTTTAATATTTCCTTCAGCAAAGCAAGCGTTAATACGGAAATTGCTGTGACGTACATTGAAGTTAATCTGAGCAAGGATATTAAAGACATCTATATACAGGTAAACCTCCGTTTCATGGACCCCTGGCGATTACGAATTCGTTAAAGTTTGATTTTTTTAAATCAGCAACTGTATATTTAAAACTACAGTAAAACGGCCTTATTTTGTAAAAAAAATGTCAACAAGAACATTTATTTCCACAAAAAAAAGATAGTTTTAGAATTTAAAGCCAGCAAAGATCGTTTAACTCTTGTTCTTGGTGGATGTTCATTCAGAGATTTAAAATTAAGACCATAGTTGATTTACCAATCTAACAATTCTAGTGATCCAAAAGACCTCCCTTTATCCTATTTACCAGTCTTTTGGCAAAATAAACGCAAATATTGATCAAGGACTAATTCAAGGATCGAGCTTCTGCCCCGCAGTAAAAATACGCTGTGAAGAAATTAGAAAATAACATTTGGCTTTTTTGGTGTTGGACAATGCACTAGGACATCTTGAACTTGAAACTCTTTTGACTGATTTCCAGTTAAGGTGGTATACTAAGCTGCGAATACTACTTCCGTCTTTCAATTCATGGGCTTCATCCATGGATCAAAACCAAATAGCAAGATTAAAAATTTATCATTAAAAAAATAATGAATCAACCGTTTGAAGAGAGGTGGAGAAGGTAAAAATACCATTCGGAAATAGTGGAAAGAATTTGACACTAGGAAAACGATAACCAATTTGCCGAAGGTTAAATAGAAGTCTCCCCACATGTATGAAGGGTGGCTGGAAAAAAATATTCAAACATACTATAGAAGAAGACATCAATGTTGAAAATAATATTGAAGGCATAATCGAAGATTAGTCGTAAGGCCATCAACGGAGACCTTGAGGGTGCTGAAGTATGGGATATTGAAATCCATTAAAAACCCATGATTAATGAGCCAACGACCAACAAGAAATAAACTGCGATAGTAATACTCGTACCTGTCTTTGCCAAGTCGTCCCCAAATGAAATATTTATTTACTAGGGTCTTTTCACGCTAAAATATTTCACAGTCTATGGACTGGTACCTGAAGCGTAAGACCGATCATCTTACCTTTATGTGACAAAAATGATCAAGATTTGCTGCGATTGGTGTATTGATGCAGTGCCCTATGCACCATTATGTTCGGATAGGGAATGATGATGATGATGATGTCTTTACCAAGAAATGAATATGGATTCGGATATCGCCCAAAAACAATCAATCGACCTAAAAACCACTTGAAAGGCCCAGTGTTTTTACAACAAATACTTTTTTGTTCGTATATGTGTTGATAGCTCTGTGGAGTACAAAATTTGTTGAGAACAATCTTGTCAGGAACGTATACCTTGTACTCAACGGGGTTGCATGTAGTAGGATATTTTTTTATGCAAAAATAACAAACCAGCCAAAATCCTTCTGAATTCTTAATTAACCTAGGTTACAAGAGATAACAAGATTAGATTAGATTACAAGATTACGTAATAATCCATCTCCAAATTTTTTTTTAAATTGCAATTTACTTATACCAAGTAATAATTGTACCAATTACTTTAGATATTTATGAAAATATGCATCAGTTTTAATAAAATATTTCCATTCATTTTTATTCTCTAAAATCCCTTCATAATACATTAATTCCTCTGCAATTTTCACAATTCAATCGTTCAATTTTGGGCCGCAAAATATTCCAATCAGAAATTATATTTAATTCGCTTTTATTCAAACTAAAATCCAGTCAGCTGGTATTTTCAGTAAAAATATTTTCAATATCTAACTACTACGCATTCTGTGATTCATTTTGCAATGGCAAAATTTAATTGATTGTATTATAAAACTGAACGTAATTAGTTCACTCGTGCTTATAATAAATAATTTTATAATTGAGATCGGACACAATTACATATGGATTGTGAATTAATCAAATTCATTCAATTTATTAAGCTAATAATGTTGTTATTCAGTTTTAACTAGGATATTCATAAAATGTAGATTTTTTGTGATTTTTTAAAATATAGATATTTACAACTCTACAGAATGGTTTGTACGTATTTAGTCCGGGTGGATTTAGAATACAGTTATATATGTGTAATGGAATAAAAATTCTGGACGAGTATTTTCGACTCGATGGCTGATCTTGGGTTAAAATCCTGAAAAAAGAAATAAAGTGACGAAAAGTTCGCATTGTATTGTAATGAATGCCGCATTCGCCTACCATGCTTAAGGTTCTGGGTTCAATTCCTGGGAGGGTCAACATAAAATATTCATTTGTAAGGTGGTTTTCTTCTGCATTTGTAAATATTTTTTTAAAAATGTATAAATATATATATTTTCTAATTTCATTTTATTAAGGAAACATACAATACGGTTACATAGTTTTATATTTTACACAGTTAGACTTAACTCTAATGGACCAGTGAAGTTTCCATATTATATAATAATTATACGTAAGGTTATCAGTGAAAGTACAAAAAAGAGAAGGAAAAAAACATAAATGGAAGTTGTTCAAAATTTTAAAATAAAGTTATTTAAAAGTTTGTAATTAGTATTAGGAAATGAAAATAATATTAACAATGAAGAAAAAAAATTTTGTAAAAATAATTTAAAAATAAGAATTAAAATAAAGAATGAAAAACATGCTCTGATGAAAAAAAAACATTTTTAAAAAGGAATATGTCCACTGTCCCTGGTTTGGCAATAAAAGAATTGCTTATCTAAAACAGTGTGTTTGTGAGTAAGTAAATATTCTTGGCTTAGACTTAGACTGTCACTTAGAAGTTTGTAAAGGATATCTAAAAATAACCAATGTGACACTACTCAAAATCAACAATTTTTGAAGAGTTTCACTATTCTCATTAAGGAACGATATGTCTTTTATTATTATGCATGAGCCATAAAGCGCCAAGATTAATGAATATTCATTTTAATTCGTATTATGGAATACTAATATAGCGCATCCGAGATCCTAATTACCAAGGCCCTAAGAGCCGATCAACTGAGGGGGATTTAATAAGGCCATTAGAATAGATTCATTGAGGCCCGTAAAGCTGATTAAATGAGGCCCAAAGTGTCAAATTAACTAGCTTGTAACAGTCGGCGATAGTTGACGGTTATTATTTTAAATTGCAGATTCTTCGCAATTCAATGTTAATCAATTACTAACCGAACTTTTAGCATAGATATTAATTAGATCATATCTTTAAATTTTTTGTGGTTTTTGGTAGCATTATTCTAAGTGACAGATATCTTTTTTTAATATTTAGAATACTCCGAACAGCAAAAAGAAATAATGATATTTCAAGGTGCCCGCGATCCTGATCAACTGAGGTCCGTAGGGCCGATAAAACGAGGACAGCTGGTACAACAAATATTGCATAATTGTTGTTTCCCCTTCGTGCTGCTGCGGATATCCTAATCAATCTTCTAAACCTTACCTGTACACTTGACTCTTTCCTCCTCTAACAATACCGAATATAGCATCTTGCTACTACCTATGGCCCTGTTATAGGTCCTGTCAGATATACAGATCTGGCGGCTTTTAAAAATATGTTCAACGCTTTTTAAAAATTTTGTTATCATTTCGGCAAATTGATCATGTCCAATCAATTTTATCCAAATTGTTGAAGAACTCATTTCTCACTTTCTCCAATGAAGTCCACATTTTGTATTTCAGGAACACCTTATTTCGGCACAAATATTTTAGAGCTACCAGATTACAAAGAGCTCTCTCGGGCAGCTTTTCTGGTTCGGCAACGAGCAATTCTTTCTTGTATTTGGCAAAACCATCTTGATATAATGTAATCAAGAGCATGGAGGTGCCCGTAAAATTCATATCCGTTACAAATATTTGGACGCATTTAATAAATTGAATACAGAGAGTGTTGTGTTATCAAAAATTCTAGAAATACGCCATTATGTTTTATGGATCATTAGTCCAGAATCGCAGTCTCTTTTATTTTCGTTATCCTCCGATAAACATTAAAACAACAAAATATTCGCACTTATATATCGTTATAGCTTTGCCTGCCTTTGTATTTTTTGGGCGATTTTCGGTGTTTTTGCGATTTCTCTGGAGAATATAAAAACATTTTGCAGAGATTTATTTACCCTTAAAAAATCTCTAGCAGGGGAAATCAGGGTATATTCGGTTAAGTTTATCATTTTGGTCCACAAAGCCATTTGCGACTACCACAAGGGTTGTAAAAATCTCCTGACATTTCGTAAGCTAACTAAAATGTACATGCCCCATGTATCGTTAATTTACATACGTTTACCATACATTATATCTTTTATTTCCATTTATAACTATCGCACATGGTTAAAACAATATAATCATTTTTATATATACTGAATCACAAGGTTTGATTTATACACAGAAATAACATTGCCATATTTATTTATTTATTGCATTTTTATTATATATAATATAATATTGATATATTATATATGGTACGCAGTAGCTTTTACATTACAAAAACCACATATAGAGTAGAAATAAACACTTCATACATTTTAAAACACAGCCGTTTCATACAGTAAACACATTAACATTTCGGGTTGTATATCGGGTTGTGGTCCCGTGGCTAGTGTCTCGGACTCACGGATCAAAGGTCCGTGGTTTAAACCCCACCCATTTCCAACTTAATTTCCATTTTCTGATAGTGAGCTATTTACAACTCGTTGAAAATGCCCCTCAAAATTAAATATTCGCGTAAATTATAAGAACACAAATATTTTTTTATTTTTTTTAAATTAAAAAAATTATGCAAATAAATATATCAATATTTGCATACAAATATGAGAAAATAAAAAAAATGACAGGTACATTTTTAAATAAACAATTAAATTTGAAATTAATAGTATAAAGTCACAAAACAAAAAAAAAACATTCAGATTTACGCAACTTTTTTCTGCTTGCGATGTTTGTCTCTTAAATAACAGAAGTTTACGCTTCGAATAGCATATTTAAATCAAAACTGTCACTTTTATCGTTTGCGACTTTTGTCTGAACGGCGACGACATGTTATTCATCTCTGTTTTAATATATTTTTTCAAATAACAGTAATAGCAGTAAACTAGGGGTGAAATTTAAATAACTTTCACCTCTTCTGATTGCCCTTTTTTTTGTGTGTTTTTGTGTTCTTGCCTTCCAGGTGAAGTCGTTCTTTACCAATCATAGCTGACTCGACAAAACCTCAATTCTCAGGCAACTAAGTTTAGCGGTTACCGAGTTAGACTCCACATTAATTTATCATGGTGATTGGGTGCTTGTCTCTAACTTGTTCTCTCCGCCCAAGACCAGAACGTTTTATTAAGGTTTCGTTCAATTCAATTCAAATTAGAAATGCGTGTAACGTAACCAATTACCAAGAAAAGTAGAATGTTCTTTTTATTAATAACATTTCATTAAAAATAACGAACAAAAATGACAAGTCATACGCTCCTGGGATTATTATAAATTATATTTAACTGAGATGAAGAATATTTAAGAGAAGGTAATATAGGAGTCTAGGCATCTACAGGGCATCTAAATGTTCTTCATCTCTGTTGTAATATGTTAATATAAACAGCTCCCCAGGGAGTTGAATCCAGTCCTTGTCTTCAAAAATTTGGACAAACTCAAAATATTGTTGAAAAATTACCTGGTCCATGAAGAAGTATATCGGCGGCCTCCGTGGTGTAGTGGTAAAGACGCTTGACTCACGCACGGAAGGTTCCGGGTTCGATTCCCGGTGAGAACACAAAAATTAAAAATGTGATTTTTCCCAAGCCTGGGTGCTCTGTGATGTAATTCACCACTGTAATTAGGCCTCCTGGC
Organism: Micrasema longulum; assembly: GCF_059751315.1. NCBI lineage: Eukaryota > Metazoa > Arthropoda > Insecta > Trichoptera > Brachycentridae > Micrasema > Micrasema longulum. Next base: position 380,169 of record NW_028278416.1, read on the forward strand.
CTGTTGTCGTGCAAAAAAAAAATGTTTAAAAAAAATGTTTAAAAAAAATGTAAAAAAAGAAATTGTAAAAATAACATTTTTAAGCGTTGCCTAGTATGTAGGTGAAATAATTCAATTAGATGAATCTCACCCGCATAAATAAAGATTTCAGCTCTTTAACCTCACAAACATCAACAGATGAAAGAATTGAAGGAATATAGATGTTCAAATATAGGCAGAATGGTGAATGTTACACAGTGTGTAAAGTGGCCACTTAAACCAGCCATTGACGGGTCATAAGTCCTGTAGATGCCTAGACTTCTATATTACCTTCTCTTAAATGTTCTTCATCTCTGTTGTAATATGTTAATATAAACAGCTCCCCAGGGAGTTGAATCCAGTCCTTGTCTACAAAAATTTGGACAAACTCAAAATATTGTTGTTTATTATATTTAAGTCTATTATAATCTAAACGTCTGCTTCCACTAGCTTTTTTAATTTATTTGTTTTGAACCTTGAAATAGGGCACACATAAAAATATTATTATGTAAGCTCTAATAATAACAATGTTCACATATTTATTTTTAAATTAGTTAATATTTTTTTGCAAACCTTCTGTTTGAATAATAACAAACGAGTAGTTTTATTTTTAAAATATTTAAATGTTTTTATTTTATTTATGTAGTTTGAAAATTAACAATTTTTCATAAATTTTAACACAGAAAAATGATCAAAATACGTGAAAATACCCAACTTAAATGTTGTTATAATTGATTTCTAATGTACGTTCATATTCAAAAATGTTTTGAGTATGTTCAAATGTTTGCAGACTAGCTTGATTTCCTCCCTAAATAGTTATTTAAATCTAAATTTGTTGCAACATAGAGAGATACATTTTTGAGAAAGGAATAGCCAACTCATAAACTTCTATATTTCTCTCAAAAATGTTTCCTACTCATTCCTACTTATTTATGAATTAATTTATTGATACATATTATAATTTTACGTAATTTTTATTTACACTTTGCTCAGTTTACAAAGGTACATACCTTGTTTCAAGCTAGGCAATTACATTTTAATACATAATTATTATTTACTAATTAAAAGAAAGAACAGACAAATAAAATAAAAACTAAATAGTATACACATATTGATACGTATACACACACACATATATATACATACATACATCCTGTCATACAGGCCCTTCGGTCCTGTCTACTTTTGACATTACCAGACTTAAGATTTTGGTTTATCTGATCATGCCACGTCTTCCTTGGTCGTCCTTGTCTCATGTTACCGTTCATTTTTGCCTCATATCATTGTTCATATCTTCCCAATTATACTTTAATCAGATTTACACTCCGGCCTGATTTCATCATTTGTAACCCTGTTTTACATTGATTTTCCACACATCCGTCGAAGTAATCGCATTTCAACCACTTCACACGGCTGTCATCCTTCCTCTGCCAGTTCCATATTTCACTTCCATAAGTGTTGGGACTAAACTCCGTTGTGCACTGCCAGTTTAGTTTCGATTGACATATTTTTATTAGCAATTACTGTGCTTAGTTCGCCACTTATTTTCTTGCCCGCATTCACTCTCCTTTCAACATCTTTTTCTACTCTACGAGTTCTATGATACCATCTCTAAAATTTTATTCATCTCTGTTGTAATATGTTAATATTAACAGCTCTCCAGGGAGTTGAATCCGGTCTTTGTCTACAAAAAATTGGACAAACTCAAAATATTGTCGACAATTATGAATGAATCTAAATTTGTATATTAATATTTATATTTAATTATTTTTTTTACATTGTATTCTATGGAATTTTATTATTTACTAGTTAAACTAAGTTTTTTTTGGATTGTTATTCTATTGCATCACAAGGCATTATAATATTATTTTATTTATTTTACTATTTATTTTTTATTGTTAATTATGATGGCTTGACACGGGCACAACCTAAAAACCTTTATTAGTTCATTAATATTTAAACAAATGTAATTTGAAATGAATTAACTATTTATGCTATTTTATTTTTAAAATATTTTTTTTTTAATGTTATGAAAAATCTGTGGATTCAAGTAACAATCAATTTTATTCCTTTTATATATTTTTATTGTCGAATAAAAAATAAATTTAATGACCTATTGAATGTATGTTGAGAAAATCTAAGCTTAAAATTGAAAATAAGGGTATTATGCAGATTTGTTTCGAATAACCCTCTCGTGCCAGTTAGCTCTTACATTATAAACAAGAAACTTCGCCATTGACAAAATTTACATTATTTATTATCACATTGGCATCGCCCGATACAATGCCGTTATCCGCTATCTAGCGATGTGAATGGGTCGTTAGCGCCGCTGCGGACCGAATGCCGTGCTGTCGGCAAACTTACGGTCCATAACCCCTTGGCGTAGTACAGAACCAGACTATGGTGTTCTAAGTTTTTAAGCCTTGTCGGAAACCACCCGTCATTCAGAGGTTACTTCCCATATCAGACAATACGCAAGGTGTTAGCAGTTTGATGATTAGCTATTTAAACACAGTTTTTCTGGAACTCTCTCTTAGATACCCCCCCCCCCGATACTGTTCAAAAAAGATAAAAGTACGTTGGACTATCCTTAACTAAAAAAAGAGTATTTAAAAAATTACGGGAATACGTTTGTGTGAAAAAAAATCTGACCGCGTTTGTTTTATTGATCTCGGCCTTGATTACGGACAAAACCTTGATCGGCACATATCGCGACGGTATAAATCGATGTTTATACACGAAAATGTGTAATTTGTACAAAAATTCAAATTACCTTACTAGGTTACCTGTAATTGAAAATGTTTAGGAAAAAAAATGCTAATATATTAAATTTTTTAAACATACAACTTAATTTTACTTTGTTGATAAAATAGAATATAAATTTTGTGAACATTAATAAAATAAAATAAGTTAGAATTCATTAGTTAAGTATATTTTTATAAAAATAATGTTGTATAGCTTTGTAACCGGTCGTAAAAAAAAAAATAAGTTGTTAAAATCGAAATTATATTCATTTATTTTGTTATAATGAATAACCACTAAATAAGTGCTTAAATTAAAAACTTATATTTTATCAACATATCTATCTCTCTGGCCCTCTCATCTTTACAAGAACAACATGATAAAAATACTTGACTTATTAGCTCCATATATTCAAATTAAATAATTTGTAAACACATTTGTAAACACTGCTAAAATAATATCTGATGTATAATTAAATTATACCTTAATAAAAAAGTTTGTGTAGCTTTGAAACCGGTCGGTAGAAGAAAAAGAGTTAAAAACAAAGTTGTTTTATATTTATTTAATAAATAAAGGTAGCTTTATTTCATTAAAAATAAAATCGATACTTCTTAATGAAAAAAAATTATACTGTAGGTATAAACTATGTCTTGTACTGTTTAAAATAATAAAACATATTATGAAACATTGCTTTCACTCCAAAAGATATTTTTATCTTCTGTTATTTTGTTTGGCATGCTTAAGTTATTGATGTGAATGGTAAGGTTTTTGTTTATCATTTATTCCTACATTTACCACTGCTTTAATAAAAAAATGCGTTTTGTTTACATAAATACGTGTTTTTTATTTTGTTAAAAGCATAAAACTAAACGTTGAAAAATATGTCATTCCTCACATAGACAAAAACAACCTTATGAATACTAATATTTTGGGTGGTGTCCAACTCAAACCCGCAAAGCCTCAAAAAGATCTCGGCATAATCATATCAATGGATTTAAAATGGGAATCTTACATCACGCCTATTGCCAAGTAAGCCAAGTCAATAATTTATTTGATTAAAAAAACTTTCCAAAATATCACTACAGAGAATATTTTTTTATTATACAAGACATATGTAAGACCTTTATTGGAATATGGATATCATGTATGGAGTCCCTACTTAACTAAAAACATCGGGCTTTTTTCTCGCGAGCTTATTGAGAAAAAGTCCAAAAATGTGCTAAAAAAATCCCCAAATTACTCAAAAAGATGCCTTACCACGGTAGATTAAAATCTCTAGGACTTACATCATTGGATGAACGACGGAAGAGAGGGGACTTGATTGAAACTAATAATATGGTTGAGAGAGTGCAGAAAAAAATTCTGCGCTATCTGTACCTAAAAGAGTGTGGATATTATCCTTGGCTCTTTCCAACCGACTTTTTACTGGGGATGCTAGGCTATCAGTCATTATAGAGGAGGAGGGACGTTCATTTGGGTGTTCACTTTCTCCAGGTGATCGGTGGTCGCATACATAACTCAGAAATTCTGATGGATGTTGGTCTGTTCGTACCTGATAACTATCTTCGACAAAGACAGCATCGATTGTTTTACCTACCACGATGCAGAACCAACCTGCCAATGGTTATGCCGGTTGGTAGAGCAATCTTGCTACTTAATCGCATCGCCTCGGATGTCGACATATTTCACGACAGTGGGCCTTCCCTTAGGAAAGCACTTTCTAATTTTAAATTTTTCTTTTTACATTTTGTTATATTATTTTAATAACATAACTATCAACTGCAATTTGTGATCTTTTATTGTATTAAGAATGAATTGGGTCTTTTTTCTGTAATGCTCTAAATATCTGAATAAATAAATGAAGTGAAATGAAATGAAATGAGAATAAACTCAATAATTACTATGACGACCACTGAATAAGATGTATCAATTCAATCCCAACACAAATTTACGTGGTCATAACTGGAAGCTCTGTCGTTCCCAATTCCACCTTTATCCCAAGAAAATCTTCCTTTCTTGCAGGGTAGTTTCAGATTGGAATAAATAACCAATCTAGTTGTTCATTCTATTTCGGTCAACTAGTTCAAAAATTCTTTTGAAAGAAGAAGAACGCAGATAAATAGCAGTACAGTGCCTGCCTATAACAAATAATAATGATAAATAAACCGTTGAATAAATCAATAGGCTAATTACGCATCCATTTTTAGTGTCTTAAATAATTGAATAGCATTTTAGAACATTCAAGGCCAGTTGCGCTTAACACTTTGTATCCCGGAGCCATGTAAACACGTGATTATATAACCACGCGTTGTGTCCCGATCTCGTGTTTTCACGTGGTTTACTAGCTGTCAAGTGCATTTTATTGACATCTAGTGACTTTTATTAGTACTTTATCGCTGTTGGAAAACTACGTAAAAACACAGGCCCAGGACACAACGCGTGGTTATTATGATCACGTGTTGACACGGCTCCGGGATACAAAGTACAAAAAAAAAAGTTAGACCCTGTACATGTGCGAACATTGCAATGTGGCTTTTCATAAAGGCCAATGTTCTATCATACAAAAATCACTTATTAAGTTGTTTCAAATAAATATGAGAAGTTTCAATCGTACCCAGTATTTTCATAATTATGACACCCTTCACAAAGCATGAACTTTCACGAAAATGGGCCGGGCACAGGGTAAATTCCATGGGTATTCGGCCGGTGCTCTAAGTGTTGAAAGGCTAAGTTAAAAATATTTGAATACTTTAAAAAATTTGAAATTACACATTTCCATTTTGAACCATTTATTCATTTTCTTGCCTCGACTTGCTATAAAGTTCCATGTTCAGTCGGGACTCTTATATTCAATAATTTAAATCATACTCATAATTGCGATTATGAATGAACAAAACGGATTGCATGGAAAAGTTTAATCTTATTTAGACAAAAAAAAATGAAATAAATAACGACATTTTTTTTTTACTTTTAGCTTTATTACATAGTTTTTCATAAGTTCGAATGGTCCTTACTCGATGGCTTTTATTGATTTCATAAATATGTTATTTAACAAATTTAAATGTTATGTTAAAATGTTTAATGTATTCTTTTAAAAATATTATTTAAAAGATCAAATCGCTGTATAACCATTTTTATTTTTGATACATTGTTTGGGCATATTTTTCACATATTAAAAATAAGTATCACTAAAGGGTTCACATGCAAAGGGTGCGTGATATAAAAATTATTTTCGAAGGTGTCCAATACTTATTTCTAAGTTTTCAAAGCCTAGAATCCTCTATGACCTATTCATATGAAAGCCTTCTTTCAAAGACCAGTATACAATCCCTTTTTCTTAATAGTATCATATTTTACGGATAACACACTGAAAAGATTTAATATTTTATGTTACAAGCACGTGAAAAATGGACAAAGATTTTGCAACTTTATATAAATAACTTTAAGACGGAAATACTTAAGCTTTAAACGTGTATTCTGATAAGCTTTTGTATAGCTTTTTGGTCTCATTCTTATATGATAGTGCATAAACTTCTGTGTTGATTTTTACTTGGTCGAAATAAATAAATATTATTAAAAATCAGGTAAGATTTTTTCATACCCAGTGGTCCATAGAGCACTGCATTGATAAATCAAATCCACGAGGTTGTCAATCTTTTAAAAGATCGAGATTAGCGGATATTGACCAATCTCCTTTCCTCCCATACTTGCATTTTCTTTTTATATATCTTAATATTTTTATGTTTTTTCACTAGGAATTTTTGTATTTTTTAATTTAGTACTGTTATTTGGCAAACTATTAATTACTTTAATTTCTTATAACAGTATTGAGTTAGTTTCTAGAAACCATATTTCAATTATGATTTTACATTTTTTTTTTTCTATTGATTTCAATAAAACTATTATTTTATATATTTGCTTTTGTATGAATGATTTTTTTCACAATTTGTATTTTAATATTTAAGCCTGATTATTATTTTGACATTGTCTCTTTTGGAGTATTATTATTTATTATTTATCTTTATTTTGTTTTTCTAAATTGTGATTCTATTCCATCACATGTCATTATAATTTAATTTAACTATTAACAAATTACAACAGGGATGGAGAATACCTTAAATAAGGGAATATGGAAGTCAAGGCATTTACAGGGCTTATGACCTGTCATTGGCTGGTTTAAGTGGCCACTTTACACACTGTGTAACATTCACCATTTTGCCTATGTTTGAACATCCATATTTCTTCAATTCTTCCATCTGTTGATTTTAATGAAGTTAAAGAGCTGAAACCTTTATTGTTGTGAAGAGATTCATCTGACTGAAATATTTCACATACTAGGCAACGCCTGAAAACAATTTTTCAATTTTAAGGCGTTAAACCAGCCAATGACAGGTCATAAGCCCTGTAAAAGCCTTGACTTCCATATTCCCTTATGTAAGGTATTCTCCATCCCTGTTGTAATTTGTTAATCTTAATGACCCCCGAGGGGGTGAAATCCAGTCTTTTGTCTATGAACATTTGGACACACTCAAATATTGTGTATTACTTTGTATTTTTACATCAATATTTTGAGTTTGTCCAAATATTTGTAGACAAGGACTGGATTCAACTCCCTGGAGAGCGGTTTATATTCACATATTACAACAGAGATGAAGAACATTTAAGAGAATAGAAGAAAAAGAAAGCCCTGTGGATGCCTAGACTTCTATATTACCTTCTCTTAAATGTTCTTCATCTCTATTGTAATATGTTATTATATTTTTACTATTAATTTATTATACGTTAAAAATTTCAACGCTTATCAGTTCATGGTTAACCTTTTCTTTCTAATCCTCAAAGCACTCTCTTAATACCCATCCACAACTCATACTTCTCTAACTCATATAGTGTTCATGCGGCTCGACTGTGGAATCATCTTCCACCCACCATCAAAGATGTTACTACAGTGTCTCTGTTTAAATCACGTCTGAAAAAACATCTCCTTACCCTCCCTAATCTCTCCTCTTCTCTTTTTCCCTCTTTTTTTCTTTTTCCCATTGAGTAACATTTTTGATTTAAGCTAATTAATAAACATATACGTTTATTTCTATTATTATATTTCTTAAGCCTTTTTATCTTTATTTTTTATTGAATATGTTGTATAACTTGAATTATAAAAATAAAACTATTATTTTATTGCAATATTTGAGTTTGTTCAAATGTTTGTAGACAAAATACTGGATTTCACCCCCTCGGGAGTCATTAAGATTAACAACTATAAAAGGGATGGAGAATACCTTAAATTTTTGCTGTTTGCCGATGCCATGAAGATTTTTAAAGTTATTAATTACGTAAATGATTGTGTGACTCTGCAACGTAATTTAGATAAAATGTTCCAGTGGTGCTCCTCAAATAAACTTCAGTTAAATATAAAAAAAATGCCATATAATGAGATTTTTTAGAATAAAAAACCCAATTTCATTTGATTATTTGATGGGTAATATGCAATTAGGCTCAACTTCTGAGGTGCGCGACCTGGGTATCGTTTTTGATAAAAAATTATCCTTTATTAGGCACATAAATAATATTAATAATGTTGATGGATGCAGAAAACGAGGAAGACCGAGAAAGACATGGCACGATCAAATCCATCAAATACTTGAAGATGGACATGTCAAAAGTAGGAATAATCGGCGTGCGTGGATAAGAAGATGTATGAATGTAGAGGAAGCGAGGTCTGTATGTCAAGATAGAGTGTTATGGCGTTCTATCCTCTCTGCCTACCCCTACGGAGAAACGGCGTGATGGTTTGTTGTTGTTGTTGTTAAATAATATTACTAGTAAATCTCTAAAAATGTTAGGCTTCATTTTACGTGTGACTAAGGAATTCAAAAACATAGGCACTTTGAAGTTAATGTATACCTCATTAGTGAGAAACCAGTTAGAGTATAACTCTACAATATGGACTCCTTACTACAACTGTCACCAAAATTCTCTTGAAAGAGTCCAAAAAAAGTTCTAACGGTATATAAATTTTAAACTTAGAATCAATCATGAATTTTTAAATTACGATGTTTTACTAAAAACATTAAATTTGTTAAAACTTAACGATAGAAGGAAAATTATAGACCTTTTAAATTTATTCAAAATTGTAAATTCAATATGGGATTGCCCTGAACTGTTATCTCTCATCAACTTCAGGGTGCCTGGGAGAATGACTAGACAGGTGCCACCGTTTTGTAGCAACAATTCACGGACAGTGTATACTTGTAATGCAGTATTAAATAGACTTCGTGAACTTGGCAATAGTTATTCCTACGTATCTGATATATTTAGTGTAGGGTATTGTTCCTATTGCACAAACCTTTTGAACTTTTTCAAAGATGGTGAATGGTAATTATATTAATTTATTCATGCTTTTTACATACCGTTTTTTGTTCACTTTGCCTAGCTGTGTGAAACAGTACTTATGATTTTCTTATTGTTTTACTGTAGAATGTTTTATTATTTAAACATTATACTGAATATGCTGTATAATTTTTAGGTTATTTTTTAAATATAAATCTTGTATAATTTTTGGTCTGATTTTTTTTTTTTTATAAATCTTGTTTTTAAAATTCATGTTTTTGAAAAAAAGGAAAAAAATATTAAGCCTTATATGTTAATATTATAAATGTTTGTTAAAGGCAGATTTGCCGTTTATGTTAATAAAATAAAATAAAATAAAATAATGGAATATGGCAGTCAAGGCATTTACAGGGCTTATGATCTGTCATCGGCTGGTTTAAGTAGCCACTTTACACACTGTGTAAAATTCACCACTTTTCCTATATTTGAACATCCATATGTCTTCAACTCTTCCATTTGTAGATTTTAGTGAAGTTAAAGAGCTGAAACCTTTATTGTAGTGAAGAAATTCATCTGACTGAATTATTTCACATACTAGGCAACACCTGAAAACAATTTTTAAACATCTTCTTGAGCCAGTTGGTTTCGTTACAATAAAATAAAAAGCTCCCCTCCATCCAATTATTCCATAGGAAAGCAATGGCTGTACAAGTGCATAATATACTATTTTAATTGTATTTAGAAGTGTGTAAGTACTTAACTGTTTGAATACATTTAATATCTCTGTTTATTAATAATTACTTCAAGATGATTATTACTTTAAAATATAATCTTCCCCATTAAGTTGATGGAATTTGAAATTGCCAATTTTGTCGGACAAATTCGGACGTTCACACTGAGTTACTTACGTGAACGTCTCCCGAAAAGTATCGCGCTGGCTTCTAGGGAAATATATGGAGTCAGGCCATAAAATTATTCGTTATTAAATTAAAAAGACATTCATTGTTTTTAACAAGTTGAAGAGAGAGATATGAGAAAAATACTAAAGTTAAAAAATTTAGTAATTAGCACGTGTAATCAAGGACTTCGCAACTGGTGACTTTAATCTGAGATGTTTGTTTGCTGTCACAAAATCTTAATGTATCACGGAATGTTTTAAAAGAAAACACTTTTACTAATTCCAATCGATTTCATATATAATAAAATAAATAAAACAACTTGGTTTTTTACCACGAATTTTTTATTATTTTTTTTTCCACTGACCGGTTTCAAAGCAAACAAGCTTCTTCGTCAAGGTTTACGTAACTAATGAATTGATTCCTTTTTTTAATATTTGAAACCTTAGATTTCATATATCTTTAGTGATTTAGAAAGTATATCGCTTTTAATCATGGAGGTTTAAAATAAAAATATATAATTACAAAAAAAATTGTAACACATTTTGAAGGCTTGTAATATAAAACAATTTATTAATGTAACGTTAAAACAAATACAAAATCTTGTAAAACAAAAAAAAAATCGAATGACGCATAATTTTTACCATTTTATTTTACTATGAGTTTTGATTTTGAAGCTTGAAAAAAAACGAACAAAACTTAAGTTACCATCTAACACTTTTAACTCAATTAATATTTTATTATAAACTGAGAAGAAGTATTGTGTTCATTGTGTTGAAAAAGGGTATATTTTTCAACCTTTTGTCAAACTGTTTTTCCTGAAAAGCAATAAATTTACTAGGCTATTTTGCTAAGGGTTGATTTCAATTCAATTTTCAATTCAGATTCCCCCGTCTATGTCCTCCGCCTATATTCGTGCCCCGCCGCCCTTGCCTTTCCTGTACCCTTTAGACTGGGATTTGTAATTAATTTACTGCACAATTATATTACTCGGGCCGTTTCGCCCCTTGCTGGCACTAGTTTCGGTCAACAGAGCCAAATTGTCCTCATTACAGAGCATTGTTAGCCACCATCTTATGAGGACTCTTTCGGGCGTGTTTATGGTCGAGCCGCCATTAGGCTAAATGGGAGAACTATTATGAATGCCCCAAAAGTTACACACTGAAGTATGTACGGTGAGATTGATTTATATGGGACGTAATGGAAACTAATTAGCTGCTCAAGTCTTAATTGAAAAAAAATATTCATTCACTTTTTCGGTAGTTTTTATTTTATTATTATTTTATACTAGCGGACCCGACAGACGTTGTTCTGACCGAACTTTGGGTACCTAGATACTTGTTTATGATTAAATTCCAAAACTAAAAGTCGTTCATATTCAAATATTGAATTCAAGTAGGTACCTATACTTGTTTATGGTTGAATTCCAAAACAAAAAATAAATATTTTTTTGAATATGGCATTCTTTTTGCAAAAGTCAAACTCCGGTCTTCTCACCAACAAAGGGGTTTATCAGTCTTTTAGAGTTAAAATTTCTTTTTTGTGTTTTAAAAACCGCTTAACAAGCTTATTGCACGAGATATTTACTAACCATAAATTTACTCGACTTCTTTTTTAAACAAATAACAATAAATGGCAATATTCCGTCTGTAATTCTACCTAAATTTCTGGAAATTTCATAAGAGCCCGTATCTTCAAGATTGCTGTAAACTTTTCCAGGACAATAGTTCAAAACGAGTACAATACTTGTTAAGGGTAAACTTCTTTATCCGATGTGTCTCAGTGGTCTTGTATTCCATTGAACAAAGTTATGAGAAACTTTTCCTTGTGGATCACACTTCTGCAACATATATATTTGGAACAACGCAGGTGCAAAGAAAATTTCTAGATTATATTTAAAACACGTACATTTTGTTCGAAAGTCATTTTTAATATTTTATATGAAGTAAAGATACCAATTTATTTTAATTGTATTGTACCCTGACAAAAAATCGTCCGTCAGTTACAATGTTTATAAGAAGATAGTTAGCAGGTGGATAGATAATAGGCCGTTTTATATCCTGTAAGTATTTTTTTTGCTATATTTTTCTTGTTACTTTTATTTATCCATGTTTTATACTGTTTTTTTTTTTATTTGTATAACTGTTTTTTTTCTTTTCGTAAAAAACACTTGCGCCGTAATATAAATAAATAAATTAGTACATAAATTAAGTTAAAAATAAGGAAAACGTAAGAAAGACTAAAAGAAAAAATAACAAGTTTATAATATCAATAAGGAAATGTACCCACATAGGTATATGGGTATTGAGTATACAGTACGGTATTAAATATATTAACATATAAACATACACATACAAATGTATACAAACACATTTAATATATATACAGGATGTTCTTTAAACCCTGTCACATCTGAAACCACGATGATCAGTATGAGCAAAAAGACATATTGGGACATTAAAATAAATTTTTAGAACGATAAAAATTTACGAAAATCTGCAGAAGTTCTCCCCTGCAGAAGTAAGCAACCATTTGTTTTTTTTAAGGTTTTATTTTGAAAAATTTTCTGCGTTCTAAATATCGTAAAGTTCATGTGTTTCCGGTTGAAACTTGAGTTTAAACCCGACCAGTATATTCAGAGATGTAAAAAACATCAACTTATTGCCTCTGCAAAAACGTCGTGAAATAGCGGATATAATTTATTTACTAAAAATTACCTCTGGTTCAATCGACTGTCTTGAACTACTATGCAAACTTTCTATCAATGTTCCTTCCAAAGTTTTATGAAATAACCCTCTTCTTCACATACCTCTTGTTTCATTTAATTATAGGCAAAATTCATATTTATGGCGAACTTTTAATAATTTTATTGTAATAAATATATCATTTAACATAGATTTATTTGCAAATAATCTTAATGACGTACGGCGTTTGCTTTCGAAATAATTCGTAGTATTTTTTCTTTTCTTTTGAATTTACATTATTCATTTTATGTTCGAGAATCTTTTTTAACTTACTGTGATGCTACTTGTAAAAACCTGTTATTTGTTTTTATATATATATATACATATATTAGATCATTATAGCTGTTAGTTATCCAAATAAATAAAATATAAAATAAATTTAAAAAATAAATGAAAATAATTAAAATAAAGTACGGTACGTACGTACACTACTAATGTACAGCACTTGTAACTACGCTTAACAAGTAAAAGTGTTACTGTTGTATTTAATTGATTAAAAACTCATTTTTCATTTGCAGCAAACATACGTAATAAATTAAAATATACTTTTTTTTAAATAGACGAATTTTTGACTATCCGAATGGGGTTCGGTCCCAATTGATTTGAATAATTAAAGTTTTACCGTATGTCTAGTGCGACGAAGGGGAATATTGAAATTTAATCATGTTTTAACCATTTTTTGTTATTTTGTTTCAGAACTTGAAGAATCAGATCATGACAACGAATGTATGGGTTGAGCAGGTAATAATTTCATCACTTTATTTATTGTTTCGTCCCTTTTTTTTATTTATATCTATTTGCATATTTGCAATCCAGCCGGAGTTAAAGGCCATTTACAAGTGGACATTACATTTTCCACGTGTAAACAGCGATTCGTAGGACAAAACATTGTTCCGAGACATTGTCACCTAGATAGACGGGCAGGCTATCTCCGCGGAACTATGATTAGACCCATCTCCGCGCGCGGCCGCATTATTTGCATGCAAACGCGCACGGACAGGGCCTCATGACAATAGCAATTTGTTTGACACGTGCGCGTCTCTCCCGCGTATTTTTTCTGCCGAAAGTGGAGGCATAAATACGCGAGGCGACTTGCGAGCGATTGAACGCGAACGAAAGGAGGTGTCGAAATTGCTCACTTTCGTCTTCTCGACATTCCATTTTGAAGGCTTGTAATTAAATAAAATACGGTTTGATTGTACTCCAAATGCAATTCAAACACTGAAGTTCAAAAGAGTGATTGCAGATCAATTATTCCTATTTCAACTTGTAAATTGTGTCATAGATTACCGCACACTTACAAGTTCTTTAGAATATCTTGTGCCCAACAGGGCAAAACTCAAAACTACATTTAATTTGCCGATACTCAGGACAAATTCAAGAAATAATGTTTTTTTCTATAGAGCATGTCATTATTACAATACCGTTCTCTGCGATTAGGCAGACATTTTTTATCTCCCTATACTAAATATATAAAAGATTACGTATGGGCGTTGATAATACACCTGTATAATTATATTAGTGTGTCATTAAATTTTATATTCATGTTTATGTTTTGTACCTCCTCAATATTATTACATAAGTTATTTTATTTTTTTATTTAAAAACAATTATTAATTTTAAGTTTGAAAGTAAAAATTCTTGATGTTAGTTCATTGTAATTTGTTATATAAATAAAAGACGAGTGATACTTTAAAATATAAATAAAAGACGAGTAAGACTTTAAAAAATTAAATTAAATACTTAAACTAATTTAAATAGCATTATATCAACTCATTAGTTAACCCGAAAAAAAATTGATAATGATCCTTAAGATAAAAATAATATTATTTAATTTACTTTCATATGATTTTGAAGTATCTAACTTTACCTCTGTTTTGTATAAATACATTGAACTCCTTAATAAAGATACCAGTCTCGAAGATGTCGCGAAAGCGATTAAATCGGTCACTGGATGTTCCAAATTTAAAAAGTTTCAAAGGATTAAAGTATCACTCGTCTTTTATTTATTTATTTATTAACGGACATTGTCCATGTATACAATTTATAAGGTTTAAATATTACAATAAAAGAATAGTTTAAAACATTTTTAAAAAAAGAAAGAAGCATTGACAAACATAAGGGACATCGAGATATATTTTATATACATATTTTTATTTATATAATAAATATATTTATAAATGTACTTATTTTTCATATATAAACATATATTTTATTTATTATTATTATCTTATTTTTTAACTTTTTATTATTATTATTATTATTTTATTATATTTATATATTTTATTTGCAGTTTCTAAATTACTAACGTGTCTTAGTTTTAAAGTAATTTTATTCTATGACCAGTCATTTATTTAACCCAGGTTATTTTTATGTGTACACTTGATTTATGACTTACATGGTCGTGGAAAATGCTAATTGACTGCTTTTACAATTTAAGTTCCAATGTATCCTTATCTTCTATATGAATTACATGTAAAAACCGTGGTTTTTTTCCCAAATAAATAATACGTTTAACATAAAAGCAAATACAATGTCTTGAGTAGCATTTTTTTCAAAAATTATGTGCAACCTTTACTATTTAAAAAAAAATGATTGTCCATTTTTTATTTTAAAAAATGAACTACAATACTTTCATAATTCTACGTGGTTATTAGAATCAATAGAAAACTTTGTGGAGTGATAAATTATTCCTACCACAATTTGTGATCTAAAACGGTACGCTTAAGAATTTGACAACTGACAAGACGGAAGCTAATAATGGTAGCTGGTATAGAAAGCTTCTCGTAAAATAGAAAACGTGAGATGTTATAAAATTCAAGCTTATTAATAAATTTAATGAGTTTTGCCAACTTTGCGAACAATGGCGGAAATATTCAAGTGCACTGAGCAAGTAATCCGCTTAATATGCAATTGTACAGAAGCAGTGTTAGTAGAAGGATGTCAGAACTGCAACAATGCATCATTTTTGCGGTCCCGCAAATTGTAATTGCATGAGAATATGATTTAATTTGCCTCTATTCTTAAGTCTTAAACTAAACGTGCATTTTTTTTAAATTTATTTATTTGGGAAAAAAACAACAGTTTTTAAATATGATGATTTTCCGTAATTTATTTCTACGTCAAGAAATAAATTACGGAAAATTTAAGGATAAATTAAAGAAAAGCTTCTTGACATAATTAACATGTATTTTGAAAATGGAGATGTATGTTTGATATGTGGCTGTGTTTATAAATTTATAAATTTTGTGTTTTTATTTGATATTTTTTAGCGTTATATTTTCTCAATTTTTTAAAATTGTTTAATTTTTTATTTATTTTATTATTATTTTGTTTTGCATTTTTCGTTTTTTTTACTGTTATTTTGTAAACTTACCAAACACAAGAGCCAAACTCTTTTTTGGCAAGTTCAACCTTACGTGTCCCATTTTTTTACTGAATGTATTTTTAATTGTTTATTTATGCTAATAAAGGTATTAATTTTAAAAAAATACATATTCATCTATAAAATAAGGGTACATTGTAATCTAAATTGTAAAAACCGTCAATCAGCATTTTCGACGGCTCTGTAAGTTATTTATTAAGTGTACACATTAAAATAACCCAGTAATAGAATAAAATAAATTTTAAAGTTAAGAAATGTTAGTAATTCAGAAAATATAATAAACAATAATAAAAAATTAAAAAATACAAAATTAAATAATAATAAATAAAAATAAAATACATATAAATGATAAATAATAAAATTTAAATTTTGTTTTATTTAAATAAGAAAATAAAAAATAAAATAAAAAACTTTAAAAATATTGAAGAAGGTACGAACATGAACATGAATATACAGTTTTCATGACATACTCGTATAATTAAACAGGTGAATTTTCAATGCCTATAAATCTTTTATATTTAACATAGGAAAGATGAAAAATGTCTGCGTGACCGGAGAAAACGGTATTGTAATAATGACATGCTCTATATAAAAAATTATTCTTTCTTGAATTTGTCCTTTATGGAACACATAAATTGTTTTTCCGTTTAAGTAATGGAAATTGTCAGTACATATATATAAACTTAATTAAATTTGTATTTTATAGTAATATTTGATATTTTAATGAACAAACTGTAAACCAAATAAAAATATTTTATCAACGCAGGTAAATAAATTTTTGGTACCGGCGATCAGCTCACGCTGTCAGGAAATTGGTGATTAAGAACACCGCAGGCACACAATTTCGTCTTGAGGCGGTGGATGATGAAGAGCGGCGATGGATTGATGATAAATTTGCGGCGTTATTTGAGTTAAGGTGAAGTTATAACTTAAACGGCGAATAGCGAAAATACTTTTCAACTATTCGAAATGTAGACATAACTCGTCAAAAAAGCAAAAAAAAACAAAGACCACATAGCATGTTATTTTTCAATGCTATAGCAGTGGTAAGACGGCCAACTGTGAAACTGGCGTCGCGGGTTCGATTCCCGTCAGTTGCAAGAAAAAAATCCAAGAAATATTTTTATCTCAATTGGTCTGGGTGTTGTGGTGTATTTTTCAATACCTCCGTCCATATCCCCTTTATTATCCCCGGTATAAGTTATTTAATCGGGAATATCAAAACTCAAGTAAGACTTAGAAAGTAACAACATTGCTAATTGAACAGCAAAATGGCATAATTACACTCTCATAGTTATTGTTTAATCGCGTATTCTTAAGTAGTTTTCAGTCCTTGTATGTTCATCAAGTTTTTACTCTCTCGAATCTAATTTCAGTCTACTTTGTTTGATAAACTCTCGACAAATCTGGATGCGATCTTCCTCTTCCAATTAACCCAACTAACATTAAAAAGGAGAGAAATCGACTTCGGAAATAGGTTTATTTATATTCGGGAACTTTACAAGCCTTGTCCCTTTCATACGACAAACTTAATTCAAATAGTATTAAGGATGCAAGAGAGCTTTTCATGGCAGAGACAGTCTCGCGGAGCTTATATTATTCTATGGCTAAAGCTCTTAGAAAGTCTTCGGGTAAAACATGTTCTTAGTAATTTATTTATTCGTTTGCTTCTCAAGTTTCTACCGCGTCCTCGGAATAAATCATTAAGTCTCCTTAAATTTCTTCTCCTTAAGCAAATAACATAAAGAGTGTTTAGCTTTGAACGCAGTTCTTGTGTTTCCCTCCATTATTAAAAATAATGACAACAAACGAGCGCAAATTAAGGCAAAAAATTGGATTCACTGATGTTTATTACGGCATCCGTTAAAAAAAAACGCTTTCTAAAAATTACTCATTTCGAAGAAGCATCTTGTCATTAGTCTTCGAAACGACGGTATTTATTAAACACGTTTTGAATTTTTATGTTTTCGTATAAAAAAATCTCTTTATCTGAACGTAGTTTTGCAGAAAGCTGCCAGTCTAAAATTTAAAAAAAAAAAATATTGTTGTTTTTAGGTTCAGTAAGATCAATTTTGTGTTCTGTTAAAAACAATCAGACCACTTTCATGCAAAATCTGATTAAACACCTTCTGAAAATATGTAATGTCGATCGCAAAAATGCACAGCACTAGAAAAATCTGACAGTACTTTAAAAATCATTAAAACTGATCAAATAGATAATTAGATTCTTATTTGTTATATATAAAAACTAATGCATTTGTTGTTTATAATTTGTTAAAGTCAAAAACATTCCAGCTGTTGCGTAGATTTGATTATACACACTATTCATAAAAGTGCTATTTTCTCAGTTTCACTTTTTTATGGCTGGTTGCTTTCTGCAGAAACATTTTAACCGTATTATTTTTTTTTATTTCAAATCAATAAAGATATACCTGTATAAATTCAGAAAAAAAAAACTTTTTTATTCTTTAATTTAAAAAAAAGTGAGCTGTAGTCGTATGCACATATTTTATTTATCTCCAGTACTAAAATATTTGCACTTTGACGAGCTAGTTGCTAAAAGCAATATCTTCTCGCCAACCAAATTTTAACTTATTTTTTTAAATCTAATTATGCGAATTTGAAGGTGTCTTTTGAATGTCATATATTGCAACAATAAAACAGTTTTATTATTTTAAACAGCTCTATATTCTATATATCATTTTCATATTAATATTTTTTTGATAGTAGCAATATTTGAGCTACAATTTTCTCGGAAAAATTCTTATAAAATAAAAAGAGTGTACATGTCCAGATTCTATGGATTGTAAATTCTAAAAAACGGAATATGTGACAGTTGTGTTATCGAAAACTGCTCTTAAAACGGTGAATAAACAAAAAAACGTAAGATCATTACTATCGATTGGCAAGTTAATGTGCGAAAGCAAAAAATAAATACTTGATATATCTATGTTTTGAGTTTGTCCAAATGTTTGCAGACTGCCTGGATTTTCTCCCTATGGAGTTATTTAAATCTTAATTTAACTTAATGACATAGTGTGTAAAGTAGCCACTTAAACCAGCCAATGACAGATCATAAGCTTTGTTAATGCCTTACGTCAACCTACAACTGGGTAGGAACTCTTATGCATCTATACGCAATACGAATTCATTCCTACGTATATTTATTAATTTATTTTTACATAAACGGCATAAATTGCCTTTAACATATATTGAACATAAATATTTAAAAAAATCATTTATAAATACACAACAAAAAATTCTAAAATTGCGTAACTATAACAATAGTTACAAGTAGGTAGATACACATAAGCAACCAAAAATATTAACAAAATAAATACATAAATATGAAAAAACAAAAAAAGAAAAAACATTATTAAATATTAAGAAAAGTTTAAGAATAACACTGCGAGAGGCAATAAGAAATCAGACTCATTTTATAACTATTAAGTACAGAACCAAATATATCAGCCTTGTCCTCATACTGATTGCCATATCTATGGAGCCTAGGGATAGGCGACTGCATGTGATAGTTGGTCCTTGAACTTGCAGAACAAGAAGGAGATCTGTGGCGGGTTTGTCAACCAGGTACACGGAAACACACCAACTCCAGCAAATCAGAACAGTCAATTGATGAATTGATCACTTTATAAAGTAATATAAGGTATTAATATATACATATATGTACTATATATGTATGTATTAAAGTTTCTGATGTACAAAATAGTTATTAATTACTTCATGAATCGTCTTTAACCTCTCCCGAAAAATTGGCATTTTGCACATAGACTTTTTTCTGAGGGACAACTTCGTTTATTTTTATTATTTTATTTTTTTCCGAGTAATAAACAATGATTTGAAATAAAAAAAATGTGACTTAAAATATTTTTTAATAAAAGCTCTTTTTGAGTGGGCAGATAGAGTTTACACACTCAGTGCTTCGATTGTTGGCAGTTATTTGCAAAAAAAAAAAAACTCGTATTATTAAAATTACCTTTTAATAAAAAAAAAATACCATTTTCATATATCTACGGGCCAAAATATTTCAAATATCATTTTATTTGATAGTTTGAAACTGCAGAACTGCACTTTATTTCAGTAGTTTTAAAGTGCAAAATAACCGTTTATTTGGTAGTTTCCAAATGCAACACTACAGTTTATTTTGCTAGTTTCAAAATGCAAAATAAACATGTGCACGAAATGCTTCAGTGAGTGAGTGTGAGTCCAATCTCAGAAACTAAAAATAATATAAAGTTTTTCTTTGTGACGTCAAGACCATGGCGATGCAAAGTTTTCTTGTTCAACTTAAAAACTCTGTAAGGCATTGCAGGTGCCATGCCTGTCTCCCACTGCACAGTGGCTCTTGGAATTCTCATGGAAAAAGTTAATGAGTATGACATCACCAGTTGAACTGTCAGAATAATGAAATAATTCATGAAAACCACGACGCAAATTTTATTTTTCGTTTACTATGAAAAGTTGGGGAAATTTAATTCTGTGCTTAAGATGAATCTTTTCTATTTCCAGCGTCACTTGTCACCATTTTTGTAATTTATACATGTTCTTGAACTCGGAACTTAAAAGCTTTGCGAAATTAAAATCTTGTACCCCCTGGGATTCATTATTCAACTAATTTGAATTTAAATAATTCTACGTAAATTTTTTTTTAAAAAAAAAGGTTGTTTAAGTAATCATCATCAATCATATTAATGATTCATATTTATTTATAAACGGTTTAAAGACACTTTTCCAAGATTGTATAAGAAGATAAATCACAGCAGTAAACAAATTAAAATGTTACGTGACTCATAATCTTAAATATAATATTTTAAAGAATAATTCAACTAAATAATTAAATGAAAACAGATTAAAAAACAACAAAAAAGTGTACAAAGCTGAAAGCAAAAGTAAAAAAGAAACATTACTTCAGACAATAAATAAATATAGGTTGTTTATTTATTTAACAGAAACATAGATAAAAATAACGTTATAAAGACAAGGATGGTTTAAGACGGACCGGCGAAGATTTTAAATAAAAATCATACGAATTATTATGAAAATAAAACTTTGTTCTCAGTGTTACACAATTTTATTATTTTACAATATGATGACATTGTGAACAATATTCTGAGTTTATTATATTAGTTTTATATCACCCGTCGATGGGAGGAGTGCTCTCCCAAAACTGTAGTTGTGTTCTTGTAAAATAATGAAATTGTGTAACACTGATAACAAAGTTTTATTTTCATAATAATTTATAATGAAGTGTTACGAAGTGAATGCCGATTCAATTGAAAATATTAAAAATCATACGTTTTAAATAATGATACATTTTTTTTTTTTTTTCGTGCGTTTATATATATATATATATATACATATATATTTAAAGGGATATGTTTGTGTGTATTTGTATGAAAGTGTGTTTGATATAAAATAATCTTAGGATTAAAAATATTAATGTTACTGAGTTAATTTGAAAATTATTTAAAATGAAAGTAAATTAGTAAGTGAGCATTATGGATGTTAAAAGCATTAAATTTGTGGATCATTGCAATTTATAATATTGTTGAAAATTGAAAATACTTTTTTTGTGAACTATTTTATTTGTTGACTCAACCGACAAGTTTTGGCAACCACACGTTAAAGTTGTCAAATAACCCTAAATAATGCAATCTTTAAGTTTTCATAAATACGTTATAGTTAGTAGGTATCTACTTCACAAGGTAATGAAAAAAAAATTATAGTCAAATCAATATTCTACACTAATTTGTTTTTAAATTTGTATAAACCACTTTAATTTTTTTAATTACACTTCGACCGGTTTCGAGGTTACTACCTCATCGTCAGGAATTTAACTAACTTATAATTACTGTAAAAATCAAAGTGGTTTATACAAATTTATAAACAAATAAGTGTAAAATGTCATCCCACAAAGTGAAAAATGTTTTTGATAACAATAATAAATCAATATTCGTTATCAAAAGAATTCTTTTTTGATAGTGTCCATATTTTTTTTGTTTTGTTTTTACTAGTTTTTTTTTGACCAACACTTTGACCTAAAGGCTTGTAGTCGAGTAAAACGCACGACAAATAGGGAAATCATATGATTTTGCCCTTTTAAAACTTACGTTTTTTTTAAAATAGCACTACAACAAAAAACATAAATTAGATAAAAACAATAATTTTTAAAGGTATTTTCATAAAAAAAATAAACTTCAAAGATTTATATAGGTAAAATATAATTTCTTTTGACCGGCAGATTACGAATTTTTACTAAAATTCGACAAAGATCTCTATTCTCACATAAAGTCTAGGTATTGAACTAAAGTTTTTTAAATAATTTAAAGATAATGAATTGAAAATTAAAACCGTTTTCCTAAAGAAATACAAGCATTTTAAATTTAATAAAATTTTGTAACATTTTCCTTTATTTCTACGTAAAATTAAGCCTTTGATAATACTTTAAATAAAAATTATTTTTTGAAATATTTTACTTAAAACCTTTTTTATACAATTATATTCCTTTTTTTAAGAAGAAAATTCTGGTTTTAATATTCGATTTCTAACAATATATTATTAAGGTTTTTATTTCCTTCATACCGGTACCGGTAAGGGCCAAATATATTTTTTATATAAAATACATTAAAAAATATTAATTTTAACTAAATTATTATTTTTTATTGTTGCGCGATTAAAAAAAAAACTTTTAAAGTAGCAAAACCAGTTTTTGTGCGATTTACCCGACTACAGCCTTAATAGGCATATTCAACAATTGTAAATTGTTACCAACATTTTTAACTTGATTATAATTTTTCATAACTTTTGGGGGGGTCATTATTTCATCAGTGGGTGCTTTATTTAAGTAACTTCTTTTATGTAAAAGTTAATTTATACTTTCAGGAATGGAACGACTACAAGCTGAAATGGAACCCAGATGACTACGGTGGTGTGGATACGCTTCACGTGCCTTCAGAACACATATGGTTGCCAGACATTGTCCTCTACAATAAGTAAGAATAAATATCACATAAAATATTTATTAAATATTAAGTTTAATAACGTAAATTATATACACCCCTAAGATAATGGCAATAGAATATTATACTTTTTTCTTTTTTTATTTTGAAC
Source organism: Micrasema longulum (assembly GCF_059751315.1). Classification (NCBI taxonomy): domain Eukaryota; kingdom Metazoa; phylum Arthropoda; class Insecta; order Trichoptera; family Brachycentridae; genus Micrasema; species Micrasema longulum. The sequence goes on from NW_028278416.1 coordinate 403,409, forward strand.
ATATCGCTGTTCCAGTTCCACACGGAAACAAGTCAAAAATTGACATATTTGAGTTAGACATTGATTCAAGTCAAAAGGCCAATATTCTTCCAATCCCATTCAGAAAAAACTAAATAAAGGCTATATTCCATAAAGAAAAATGTAATAAAGACTATATATTTCTTTTAGGAATTTTTCTTTTGTTCAAACTTATATATTCCACACAGAAATATTTCTACATGTTTCTGTATGGAAATTAAAATGATGAGTGATAAATGTATCTTTGTTCTATTCCATAGAGCACCAAGTCTGAAATAATAATATATTTACTTATTTTATTTAAATGTTTCTATTGAATTTGATCATTATTTTGAATGGTATTTGTTACAAGTACATTTTATTAACATTTTGACATTAATCAAATTAATAAAAAATATATATTTTTACAATGGGAAGTGATCTCCTATTATTTGAACGTGTACCAATTAATAACTGGCTTATACCCATACTGGTCTAATAACAACATTATTGATATCTTAACAGAGAAGTTCTGGAAACAAATATGGGTTATCAAGGCATTTACAGGGCTTCTTACTAGAATAAAAAGACGAACCGTGATTACCTTATAATAGCTATGTGATTACGTCACAATGTTGTTATTTAAATATGTATCTATACCAACACGCCTCACGCCCCATGACTCACTTGCGGGGTAGGTAGATAGGAGTGAGCGCCACTCACTTCTATCCTGATATTCATTCCTTCCCTGGGCCTGGATTTCCTCACATTCATGCTGTTTCTTACACATGCTCTTCTATTTCTTACACTCAAAACGTGGAATTCTTCAGTTCATGTTTCGAGTCTATTTCGCACCGAAGAGTTTTAAAGAGTTCTCAGTACGCGGGTATTTTCGAAAACACCGGCAGTACGCAGAACGAATCCTAACATCTTCAATGCTTTACCACTGATTGTCTCCATGTGATCATGACATACCATATTAAATCAGCACGTTTTGTGTCTTATTGTAAAAACAGACCCTAAAATTGGACTTTTTTATACTAATTAGTATGCAAAAATATTAATTATAAAAGAATCATTTAAACCATTTTAAAAACCTAAAATACAGTAACATTTTAGTATCGCGTATTTACAACTAATTTCCTTCATCATTAGCCACACAAACGGCTGTTATCTCCTGGTGTATTTTTATAAGACCCCTTGAAAGGCTTCTGAAAGTTCAGCTCATCCCCAACTACTGTATCTTCGATGCATTAGCGAGTGTGAAAGCTGGGGTGAAAATAAAGTTCATAGTTATAATATGCACTCTCTAACTAGCTCTCCTATGCACTACAGAGAGGTGGATGCCAACGGTAAACTGCATTTTTAATATGCATTGCCAGTGAAAACCAACCCCAAGAAACGGTACTACAGAAAATATTGTGCTGCTTAAAAATGTTACTTTTATATGCGGAGTTTATTTAAAAGTAATTGAGTCAGATGCCTAAGAAACGAGCAGGCAAATTGCTGTTTGAGAATTCATGAATCTATATTAAAAAATCTGTTCTATTTTTTCGATATTTGGATATTTATGTTTTTTAGTTACTTGTGCACCATTAATCTATTTTAAAGTCATATTTTAATTTATTTCAACAGAGAGGGAAAACATTTTTGAGAGGGGAATATGGAAATCTAGGCATTTACAGGGCTTATGATCCGTCATTGGCAGGTTTAAGTGGCCACTTTACACACTATATAACATTCACCATTTTGCCCATGTTTAAACATTTTCATTTCTTCAACTATTCCATTTGTTGACTTTTGTGAACTAAAGGAGCTGAAACCTTTATCACGTGGGTGAGATTCATCCGGTTGAACCAAATCACCAAATCACAACGCCTGAAAACAATTTTAAATAAATTTATATATGAATAACTCCCTAGGAAGGACATCCAGCCAGTCTGCAAGCATTTAGACATACTCAAACATTGTTTATTTAATATTCCTTTACAACAACGTAAAACATCAATATTGATTATCAACACAATTTTTTTTATGTTAACTTACCATTACCTACTCATCGCGGGTTTTCTAGCGAGTCGGGGTACGTTCACGGGCTTAGGTCGTTCCTGATTGTGTCGCTCTAAACTTTGTCTCTGTCTTTTATGTACATTGTTATTATATTAAATTTAACACGTTTATATAAATTGTCTCCGTTTAGGTTGAGACAGTCTTAAAAAAAAAGAATCATGTTAATTTATTTACCAAAAACTTCCTATAAAACATATTTTTTATTTCAATGTTTTTTGTATAAACCCTTACAAAAAAACACTTTTAAATTCATACTCTATTTTTAAACATTTTTTTTTTGTTGTAAAGGTTGTCTGAGTCTTTTGTTTAGTTTTGTCTGGTTGTTTATTATATAGTTTCAGTCCCTGGTTTATTAGTTTTTATTGTCCTTGTCTCGTTTAAGAATGTTGTGTGTGAAGTTTTTCTAATATTCTCGTATTGTGCCCGTGATTTTTTTAAACCTTAGTTCTCTATTAACAACGTCAGTGGTTAATTTATAAATAAATTTATAAGATTCAAGTTGAAAAAGTTCAGTTAATTCGACCATCAAGATTTGATGTAAGTACACCGGTTTGAACCGACGGGTCTGTTACCCCTCGATACACATATTTACGCATTAACTATAACAAAAATTTGTTCCACCGAGTTATTTTTCCTTTATTCACAATGCATTTAAATGTTTAATCGTTCTGAGGCTGGCACCTTTTTTTTTAAATGCCTATTAAAAATATGAGAGAAAAATAAGTAAATTTTGAAACGAATTAAATTCTGACATAATTTTCAGTTTTGAAAACGAATGCCTAGATGTACAGATACTATGGCTAGATTCTGCCTTATTAACACAAGAGCATCTAGGCGTAAAATATTGCCACTAGTAAAAATAAATGTTTTTGTTTTATTTTTACCATCTGTTTTATTAACTTCCTAAGTGTACGTATTAAAATAATAAATTAATCAAAATAAATAATAAATTCAGACTGTCGTTAAGCACACAGTCTTGGTAATTGTCGAAAGTCATAAAAATCATGTTCAAGCTAGCATTTTTTGTTTGAAATGGGATTTATTGGAGGCTTTAATCGCTTTGAAGTGGGCATTTTTTATCGCAGAAGCCTATGAGACCTATTTTAAATTTTAATGAAGTAAAAACGCGGACTAAATATTCGGGGTCATTCATTGGTTAGACTCGATCATATGACGTCGAGATGACAAGTCGGAAGAACATATCGAGGTTGATAGAGATCGTACAGAAATTAAGTGAACCGTCTCGATAGTTACAGGTGAATATAGTGTTCATATCGCGGCACTAAACTTCAATACAAAATGACGAAAAACTTTCATTTTATACTTGAGTTCTCCACCTTATTGTTCGAGTCCTTCTCGCAATAAGGTTTTATGGAATACTAGGACGAACATAGAACGAATTTGAAAAGTCACGCGTGACGACACGATAAATTTGTTTGAATTGACACGTAAAGCCTGATGTCCAAAATAAAAACGCAAGTTGCGAAGTGGGTCAAACTGCGAGGATCCAAAACATATAATCGTGATACACTAAAAGACGCTATCGTGAGAACTAAAATGAATAATATTTCATAAATGTTTGTAAATATTAGTATTTAACCACTTACTTACTTTTTATGTCTACCGGTTTCGAGACGTACCAGTGTCATTGTCAGGACACTTACTACACCAACATGCAAATACTAAAATACACTTTTATCTTTACCGTCGCCGTAGTGTACATGGTATTTACGAAAAATTACATGTAAAATTACAGGGAATGCAAACTCCACTATGTCCGAACATGCACTAAAAATTAGGGTAATTATATTAAGCGATATGTCGCAGAATTTGTAGGGGGGGGTTATGAAAGGGGGGGGCTAAGTGGTTGAATGTTACATGATTAATTTATTCAATAATAAAAAAGTGGGCTTTATTAAAAATATATTTGATTATTTATTAATATTCGCATGTTGGTGAAATGAGTGTCCTAACGGAAAGATAAGAACGTCTCAAAATCGGTAGACACAAAAAATCGGTAAGCGGTTAAATTCTAATATTTACTAACATAATTTAAAAAGTTCGACAACAAAGTAAATGTCTTTAACATAAAAAATGTTTAATATTTGTTTATGTACGTGTAAGTCGTTCATATTCTCTTCTCAGAAGCGTTTTCTGTTCCTATTTACGTAGAATCCAGTACTTGTCTATGAATAGTTTAACATACTCAAAATGTTGTTGAATCACAAGTGTCAAAAGTTAATGTAATTGAATCAAGGATGACCTTTGAAGAATTCAATTTTAATTATCTGCCGTTTTCATTCTGTCAAAGTCAGAACGTTTCGCTTTGACAGCTGTCATCCAACAGATGGAAAATTGATTATAAAATACTACACAGTTCAACAACGCATAAATATTATACAAATACATATGTTTCCTTAGTTCGCGTACTTTGAATATATTAAGAAAATCATAAAATACGTTTCTATTGTTTAATTAATTAAATTCACTAAAAAATGTAATGAAATTAATAGACATTTTAACATTAAAAAGCCAGTTTGTTGTTATACATGTAGGATTTTGGTGATTGTGGGGGTCGAGGCTTCTACTCCAGTTGGAGATTGACAGAAGACTTAAAATTGGCGTTCCATGGTGTATTTGTTCCATGATGAATAAGGTACTTTGCTTTGTTCTAGAGTGCGAACGTAACGCCGATGATGAGTTGAATGATCTCGCAGGGTTATTATGGCAATGATGTATTGAACTGGCCCTTCGTTCTTCATATTTCTATGGCAGGAACGAAGTTAATGTACTCCAGAACGTGACTTTTATATGGACATATTTCTTATGCGCAAAACTTTTGCTCTTGCAGAATATCTTGTATTGTATTCAATGTTAACTGCTGACTTGCCTCTTCAGTCGTTGCTCTTTATTTCAGATAAATTCATCGCATGTATGTATGATATTAATTAATGGACTATGACCCTCACGTATGTAAAAAATTACGTACATTTAGTGAAATGTTCAACGACATTTATGTTTAAATATGTTTCAAAGTTTAAAAATTAAGTAATAACATGCTGATATTTATTTTCCGCTGTAGGATAAATCAATTTTAATGCAAACGAAAAACATTTAAACCAATAAAAATACACATTCTTTTATTAATATAATACTTTGAGTTTGTCCAATTTTTTGTAGATAAGGACTGAGTTCAACTCCTTGGGGAGCTGTTCACATTAACATATTACAACAGAGATGAAGAACATTAGCCAATGATAGGTTATAAGCCCTGTAGATGCCTAGACTTCTATATTACCTTATCTAAAATGTTCTTCATCTTTGTTGCAATATTGAATATGTTAATGTTAACAGCTCCCCGGGAAGTTGAATCCAGTCTTTGTCTACAAAAATTTAGACAAACTCAAAATATTATTTTTTAAAATCCACCTGGTCCATAAAAAAGTAAAGAAATTGAAAAAAATTAACATTTTTAGGCGTTGCCTAGTATGTAGGTGAAATAATTCAATTAGATTAATCTCACCCGCATAAATAAAGGTTTCAGCTCTTTAATTTCACATACATCAACAGATGAAAGAATTAAAGGAAAATAAATGTTCAAATATATTCAGAATGGTGAATGTTACACATTGTGTAAACCAGCCAATGACAGGCCATAAGCCCTGTTGATGTCTAGACTTCTATATTACCTTCTCTCAAATGTTCTTCATCTCTGTTGTAACATGTAAATAATAATTTTAGTACTAGGAATTCGAGTCTGACTACTTAGTGTAATATTTCCACACTTTCCCGCTATTTCCTTATAAGATGCCCTCTAAGTTCTTGGCATTATTGAAAAAATTCCGTTACTCGGGAAACTTTTCTACTTGCAACTTTAATCCAGCTTAATGACGTCATAAGTGAAAAGTTCCCTCGACGTGCGTCAAAAAATTTAATTTCGTTTTATGGGAAAAAATTCTCCTTGTAAAATTTAAACCCGTGAACCAAATGCATCGTTATGTTGATTTTTCTAATTGTTTTATTGTATTTCGCTTTTTACCACGTTTTTAACATTTAAAGTACGGGATCTAAAGTTTTTAACATTTAAAGTACGGGATCTAAAGGGTTTTTTCAAATAATTTTCTAATGAATCAAATTTATTGAATTTTTCAAATATTCTCAAATTGAAATTTATACAAAAATATTCTAAAATAACTATGTAAATATTAACAATATTTTTTTAGAATTAATTTGAAATTAATGATAATGCGCATTTTGACGTCATTTTTAATAATAACATGCAGAGATCACTCATTCAGATTTCGTTTGATACGTTTTTTTTTGTTATTTACCTTTTATTTTATTTTTCTGTTATTTAATTCACTTTTCTGTGTCCACGCTAATGAAGATACAGTTTTGTGTTTAAAATAGATTCAGAACCCTGCTTGGGAATTTTCGACTCAATGGCTGCTCTCAGGTGAACGTCCTGAATAAGGAAATCGAGTGGAAATAAGTCCACATCTTTATGTATTGGTTGACGCATTTGTCTACCACTCTTAAAGCCTTGGGTTTGATTCCTTGAAACGTGGAAGCAAAATGTTAATATTAAAGATTTTTTTGAACTGCAATATTTCATCGTACCTGGACTAACATGACTTGATGTAACAAATTATCAAAGTACGCAGCGTTTTTTTTATCAATGCAGTGCCCTATGCACCACTGATAGTGAAAAGGGGAGTGATGATGATAGTTTTGACCTAACTACTATACTATGTGCAAAAAAACTTTTGGTATGAAAAATAAACCCTTCATAATAATTATACTATTTAATTTATATTGCTATCTATTTGAGATCACGTAATAAAACTAAGCATAATTGACAAAATATCCCTTACTTTTAAATAGTACACGTAGTCATTACATTTTATATGCGTGTCTATCTACTTTGTAGTTTTCTATTACTAAAAATAATTACATTAATATGTTTTGCAGATATTTCTTGATAAAACTCCATGGTTAATGATTTAGATAAAATTACCGATAAACCTTTTTTATTTAGTTTAACTTTTATTTAATTTGACCAATGAGCGCTTTCGCCTAAGAAGCCATCTTCACAGTCCTGAAGATGAAAGCGTCGTTAGTAAAATTTATTTAAAGTCAATCTAAAACAATAAGTTTTATTTGCGATTTTAGCTTAATCAGTAACTAATATTAAGTACCGAGAAAGCAAAATGAATATCTATCTGAAAATTTGGCTTCGAAAAACCCAATCGATTTCAGATTGAATTTTTCTCTTTAAAATAATGTAAGAATGCACAGAATGCATTTAACCCTCGTCATCCCCACAGCGCGGAGCGGGTTGTAAATAAGACTCTTTTTCTTAAAAATGAGATACCATCGGGAGTTTCCGTAACCTCCCTCGCCGCTAAGTAGCACCACTTTCCGCCTCGGGGTAAAAAGCTTTAAGAAAAAATACTTAAAGAAGATGAAAAAACCCCGACCATTAGCGTATTACGGTGGCCAAAGACGGGCTATAAGCATCCCTTGCATTCTCTTAGGAAAATGTATCATGACAGAGCTTTGGAACAAGAAATAAATGTTCACTTCACTTTGGCGAAGAGAAGTTTACATGCGCTTAAAGGGGATTTTAGTCACAAAGGAAAAATGTGTGAACGGTTAACAGGGTTTTTAAAATTTAAAATACGATTTTCTTCATAAATAATGACGATGCTCATGCAAAACATTAAATCATTAACATGTTTACAACTAAAGCTTTTACATCAATCATATTATATTAATGATCCGATGCAATCAAATTGCATTAAATGCATTGAAATCCCCACCAATTTGTTATTAATTTTTACCCACAGACTATTTTTTCTATTATATTATTTATTATTATCTTTTTCTGAAATTAATATATAAAATATTTTTTTCTACCAGATATTATGTTATTATCTTATATAAACTTACTGTAAACTAATTTTTATTATTTGTTTTTAAACATTATTTGTTAATATCATGTTTTTATATGTATAAGTAAATGTATACATATATATTTTTTTGTTTAAATTCTTAACAAGTAATTTACAATTTGCTTTTTAATTCAATTATTTTTCTTATATCCATATTTTTTTTTTCAACACAAAACACTGAATCAACATTATTGTGAATTATATTATACAAGTACATAAATCATATCTATAATTTATAATAAATATGAATTATTTGATTTATTTTCCCATAAACATAGTTGCTATTAAACATAATTATCGAAAGTCAAATATAATTGTAAGCTGTGCATAATTGCTTATTTTCTAGATTCGCCTCTGCCACCTACCCTGATCCATTTTAAAGGCCTTGTTGCATCTATTTAGATCTGTACATTGCAAAAATATTTTTTTACTTTTAAAGCTTAATTACTTTAAATTTCAGAGCTGTACATTGCAAAAATATATTTTTACTTTTAAAGCCTAATTACTTTAAAAAAAATTTTTTTTTTAAATAAATGATTCGCGTTCTTTAAAAGTTACATTTACTATTTTCAATGCCCATGTCTATAGTACTACCAGTAATCGGGTATGTTAGCTCATTAGCTTATAAATAAATCAGGAGACTCAAGTCCGGTCGAGCAAATTCACTGCCCTACTTCGCCAAAGAGCCTATGGGAACGCCTGAAAAGCTCTAATAACGCACTTCTCCAAACCACTGCAGGGTGGATCCATTCACCTTTGTTCGAGCGATGGCGGGATATGCTAAGACCTTTATAAGTGCTGCAAATATATAATTTTGTTTTATGTTTATATATATGTATATTACAATATTTCAGTTTGTCCGAATGTTCGTAGACAAAAGACTGGATTTCACCCCCTAGGGAGTCATTAAGATTAACAAATTACAACAGGGATGGAGAAACATAAACCAGCCAATGAAAGGCCATAAGCCCTGTAAATACCTACATTTTCATATTCCCATATTCCCATATTCTCCATCCCTGTTATAATTTGTAATTTTTTTTCATGTTCATGTTCATGTTCATGTTCATGTTCATGTTCATGTTCATGTTCATGTTCATGTTCATGTTCATGTTCATGTTCATGTTCATGTTCATGTTCATGTTCATGTTCATGTTCATGTTCATGTTCATGTTCATGTTCATGTTCATGTTCATGTTCATGTTCATGTTCATGTTCATGTTCATGTTCATGTTCATGTTCATTTTCATGTTCATGTTCATGTTCATGTTCATGTTCATGTTCATGTTCATTTTCATGTTCATGTTCATGTTCATGTTCGTGTTCATGTTTATGTTTTATGGTAGAATAGGCTCTGCACTATGTAGCCATTTTACTGGAATAAAATGCGTTTTCATAATTTACTCAAATATTCCAATTTTAAAGCCATTTTTGTTTAGTAATAAAAACACATTTTTAAAAATGGGAAACAAGTTACAGTAGAGTAGAATTCGAAACTCGGACCTCCTGATCTGGAGTCCGTGACTAGGGTATTTCAGTTGTTTTGTTTTTTCACTGCGTGGTTAAATAAATAAAGCAAATCACAATCATCAAAACATTTTTTTTGTATTTCATTTTTATTTTATTTGTTAAATGCGTCACTCTGTACTAAATTATGTTGTTATCAAGTTTTTTGTCATAATGTAATATGTTCAAAATGTTTCTCTCGTTGGGCGCCAATGATACTTGCTCATAATTTTGTCAAGTATTTAATCGAGGGTAGGTGAAATTGACAAATTATTTAAACTTAATTAAGGGCCTTTAATTGCTTTGTTTTAGTGCCGATGGTAACTACGAGGTGACGATCATGACAAAGGCGATCCTTCACCACACGGGGAAGGTTTTATGGAAACCACCAGCGATCTACAAGTCCTTCTGCGAGATCGACGTGGAGTATTTCCCGTTCGACGAGCAGACATGTTTCATGAAGTTCGGCTCTTGGACCTATGATGGATACATGGCAAGTATTTTTACAGCTTCCCTTCTTTGAACCGTTATTTTCACCTAATTGGCACACCGGTAGTGGTATATATCAATCATTGATTATATGTCGAGAAGTTATCTGACTTATTTCCTAAATTAAGTCAAGGATGGAAAAAAAATAAAAAAATAAATTACAATCTTTCATTTCAACTTTTTTTGAAAAAGCTTACCCACGTCTATAATGTCGTTTCTTGGAAGTCAAACATTCAACCATATTTTCATAATCTTTATACTTAATATTTTTTTGTTAATAGTTTTTTTAAATAATCTTCGTTTCTTAATTTTTTTAAAAACGGATTATTTTGAAATGTAAAACACTTTAAAAAACAACAATAAATATTTGCATTCTCATGGTTAATCCAAATATTTCAACTTTTGGAGCCATTTTCAACGAATATAAAACAATCTATGCTGACGCTGTCTTAAGTAATTATCAGGAACATACAAACCAATGCTTATTGTAATCTCAGAATTATCGATCATACCGCGCAACAATCGATGAAAATGTGTAGTCAAATACACATTCCTTCTAGTCTCTAAACTGCTGTAGCCAAGCATACCCTGGAGAAACTCGGTCGGGTAGAGCCAAGGATAATACCCGCACTCTCTTATGTAGAGATATCTCAGAAACTTCTTTTGGATTTTCTCTGTCATAAGAGAGTACTTCAGTTCATGTGGCCCCCAAATAATCGAGCCACTCTCGAGTTTACTTCACACCAAGGAGTAGACTCGTTTATTACCTATTTCCACCACTGTCAGTACCTAGATTGTTTATATCCGTATATTTATGTTTCGTTTATAATAACACCTACAGGTGGAAAGATCTGCGTGTTACAAAAAAGTGTCAAACTCGATATATTTATTATAAAACCTGTTTAAAGACGTTTAAAACATACTAAAAAATAAGTCTATTTTTAAAAAAGAGCTTAATTCTTTTCCGCTGTTACATGATTGTGTTTTTTCATTTTATAGTGTATATTTTTTCACAAATGTCATTTAACATTTAATTTCAACTCTTTATATATACTTATTCATATGTACATCTACTACCTGCATTTAATTAATTATTGTTGGTTGTGTATTTTAACTAAGAAATATTTATTTTCGTGGAAGCAGAGAGAGAGGGAGGAAGATTAAGTTTAAAGTTTAAAAAATAATTAAGAATTTAATAATTTTTTCCCCTCTCTTCCTGCATTCACAATAAATTAGTGTGAAATTTGTAATTGGTCGAACATTTTTTAATTGTTCTTTTGTACCTTGTTTTTATATAAAAACTGTGTGATTTCCTTAACAAATAAAATTAAATAAAAATAAAAATAAACTAAATACGACTGAAAACGGTCATTATTTTTACTTGGAGGAAAAGTTCAAAATCAATTATTGCAACTCAACGTCATAAAGTTTGAAGGCAGAACAAGTCGGACTCTGCTTGCGCTCGTGAAATATTATAACAAGATCGTAAACTAATTTAAGCTCAGCAAACTCATTTATCAAACATCAAAACGTTGACAATTTTAAAGAATGATTCTACAACAGGACCCCGTCTCTATTGTTTAGTAAGAAGTTCCCTTGCTACAAAGTTGTATTCAACAAAAGACACGAGAATAAAGCGGTTTATCATAACAAAAGTAATTCTGGAAACAATTAAAACGCGGGAAAGTTCTAAGGGTTCTGTTTTGTGGAAACTATTTTGGCGTAGCGGGTGCGATCCCGAGAAAATTATAATCTTGGGATCCAATACCTCAAATATTTTGTTCGTCCCGGGAAACAATTGAACGCAGTTATGCAGAAAGCGGCTAGTTCACAATTTTGAAAAAATGATATATTTTGCTAAAAACAGAAAGATCTGTCATACAAAAAACTGGATTAATCAACTCCTGAAAGTTGTGTTGATCAAAAAACCGCCATTTCTCAATTCTCAGAAAACACCCACAGCACTAGAAAAATCTTACGGTACTCTAAAAATCGTTGAAGCTGGTCAAATACATAATTAAATTTTTGTTTGTAGTAAGAAAAAAATATTGTTTATCATTTATTAAATTCAAAAACACTCCAACTGCTGGGTAGATTTGATTTTTCACTTTCCCCTTTTTTTTCAAAGTCTTTATTCACTAAAATATACACATTATTACAATATTAATACATTATAAAGAAAACAAAGTATTAAAATATATTTTGTCACAATACACTATTGAATAATAGTTTGTCATCGGGTGCTCGGACGTTTCAAATAATAATCAAATAAAAAGAGTACACACATAATACTGTATACGTATAAAATAATAAAAATAAAATACAATAATGAACTGATAAAAATAGTTTACAGAAATTAAAAAAAAACTAAAGTAAGAAAATAGAGTAAAATAATACAATTAAAATTAAAGAATAGTATTAACTTGAATATATTTTAAATATGAGAAAAAAATTATACACATATATAAATAGTGTGTGCTTATAAATGTAATCAAAACAAACTAAATTGAAAATTTCAATTCATGTCTACAGAAAAAAAAAAATTAAATTAAAGTACCTATTAAAATTAAAATGTAAAAAATGTAAATAAAATAAGAAAAAATAAAATAAAAGGTTAACCTAAGAAAATAACAAAAATGTATTCAATGAGATATAAAAAAATGTTTTACAAAAATAATAAATCAATATAGGAACGTTTTGTCTACTAACCACTTACGTATAAAAACATAATTTTATTTTTACTATGATTTGTTTTCATGTCAAGTTGCAATATATTAAATATTTTTGGAACAATATAAATCAACGTACGTTGCCCATATTTATTTTTTAATTTTGGTACAACTAGGCCATCAACAGACGTTAATCTTGTTAGATAGCTGTGTTTTAATTTATTTTTATGTATCGAGCTGAACATCTGTTGGATAATAATTTTGCTCCATGAAATACCCTTAACTGATAAAACATTTAATTTATTATACATAAATGGAGTATTATTTCTCTGATTGTATACATAATTGAGTGCAATCAATTTGACAAGTGCATTTTGAACATTTTGTACATATTTAATGTTGGTTGCACAATAATGTCCCCAAGCGGTGATCCCGTATCTTATTATGGATTCTCCCAGAGACAAATATACTAATCTTAGTGTGGAGAGAGGAACTAAAAACTTTAATTTGTGCAGTTGACTTAACTACGGATCTTAGCCGTTTGCATGTTTTCATAACATGAATATTCCACTTAAAAAAGCAATCAATAGTTAAACCTAAATAATCATATTCGTCCACAATGTCTAATTTATCGCATAAGCAAACTCTATCAAAGGTTCTCTTTTTGGTATTTATTAAAAGGTTTGCATCATGGTACCATATTTGTAAGATATTAAAGTCATCTTTCAACATTTCAGTACATTTATATGCAAAACAACTAAAGCAGTATCGTCTGCATATACTAAGTGTTTAACATGTGAACAAATCTCAACTCTACTCCATTTTCAGAAACACTCTTTCAAAATTCTGGTTATTGTTTTTATATTTATTGATTTATTTTATCTAATTTTATTTTGAATCTTGAACTAGGGCACACATCAACATTTTGTAATGTTTTGTTACAATACAATGTTAAAAATTAACACAAAATGGTAATGGTAATATATCAAATCAAATTTAAAATATTTTAAGATACAACGGCACAAATTTCCACCCCAACAATGTTTAATAATAATTTTCAAATAACCACTAGATCACCAATATTTAATGATTACGATAAAATTATAAATAAACTTATCGATTAAACTTTTTGGTTTAGTTTTCCTTTTTATTATTTTGACCAACGAGTGCTTTCTCCTAAGTAGGCATCTTCAAGACTAGTGAATTGTTTACAACGTAAAGCTTTTATACTATTTTTAACATATTTTGGAGATAAGATCAAATAAGTTTTTTAACAGGGGACAGAAAACATAAATATTTACAACTAGTTTGCTAAACAGTTTATTTTGAGGAGTTTTCGGACCAAAATTGGGATACTAAACCAAGAACTTTCATTAGTAAGTTTATTTATTATTTTATTATAATCATTAACGATGGAGCTTTATCAAGAAATATCAACGAAAATCATCAATATTACCAATATTTAAGTTTTAAATTCCTTGTGAAATAAAAGTTTATTTCAAAAATGTTCATCTTTTTTTTTGTGTCTTAATTCCTGGGATTAGCCCAGAAATGTCCCGGGATTGAGTCCCTATCCCAACACATAAACAACATTGGTTCCTAAAGTTGGGATGGATTTTGCCGTTTAATCTTTGATGAATACGGTTAGCATCGAGCCGAATTTACTGTTTCAGGTGTTTTATATGAAATTCGTGGTAAAACGGGAACCCACAACTCCTGTAGGAATGAATATTCTGTTTTGCGTATTGCGGCGTTCCCGGTAAAACAAAATGTCGGCTGGCTTGGATATACGAGTATGTCTCGACTCTTCATGCACTTTTTATTTATTAATAACATCAACTCTGCCGCAAAATAATGAAAAGACGCAGCAGAATATGGTTTAAGTTTTTAGGGAGGTAATGATAAATAATAAAACGCCCTACGTTCAAACAACCGAAAATGTTTATCATATTAAAAAATAAAATAAAATATATATTGATGTATAGGCCGTTACAGCAGCTTTTTTAAAAAAAAGAATAACCCGCTAAGCTTCTATTTTGAGGCTTGTCAGCAGGTGGGATAGAGGGGATATAGAAGGAGGTAATGAAAAATACACTACAACACCCAGACCAATTGAGAAAAAAATCTTTCTGGGATTTTTTCCTTGCAACTGGCGGAAATCGAACCCACGACGCCAGTTTCAGGTTGCAATCAGTATTTTTATAAAAAACAAGATAAATACGGATGTTTTGCCATTGCTAGATTTGAGTTCATATTCGTAAAAACATATGTTAAATTAACTCAATCGAAAGTTTGATATCAATAGAACGTAGTTATGCAGAAAGCGGCCGGCCATAGAAAAATTAAACTGAGATTATGACACTTCACTCATGCCCAAACGCTCAGTCATGGCCAACGCGTATTTAGTCGTTTTTTAACCGTCAGCTAGTTTTGATGTGAGATTGATATTTCATTTGAAACCCAAATGCCTGATTGTTTGTGAAACCGTGTAAAAACGGTTCGAATAAAATGAAAAAAGATGGTGAAAAAACTTTATGTTGATAAATAAGAACCTAGATGCTTTTTTATGATTAAATTCTCAATCTAAAAATAATGTAGTATATTCAAATAATGAAAATAAGTAGGTATTTAAGTATCTGTAAATGTTTGAATTGCAAAACATGAAATTATTCATTTTCAAATATTAAATTGTTTTTACAAATATCAAGCTCTTCTCTTTTCACTTATGGGTGCACTTTATTTAGGAATGCGATTTTCAAAAATGTATCGAATGTCATTTTATATTATTTTAGTGTTACCGAAAATCCCGTAAAATAAAATAAATGAGCAGTTATAAAGGGAAATAATCTGATTGAGATCCGTGAAAGCGAATGTTGTTTGTAAAGTTTCAAAAATAAATAGTTGCGAAAGTTTTTACGGTCAGAGTTTCTTTTTTGGGTGATACCGTGTGTGTTGGATTTGTTCCGACATTTCGGCTACCATTGCAGGAGCCATATTCGGAGTAAACTGAAGGTTTACATCGACATCTTATTTTTAAGAAAAATCGCAGTCTGACTTTTCTTCAGACAACCGTATTTTATTATTTTCTCCCTGGATTATGGCACTAAGGGAATGATTTTTTTACACACTGAATATTTATTATTGGCGTGTTACGATAGTTTTGCTTATTTAACAAATTGTTTCTTATGGAAGCTAGGACCATCCAAAAACCCATTAAGGAGCCCAGCATTTTCTACCATCTTTGGACTTACGTTTTGACACAGAAAATTTTATTTTGATGCTATTTCTAAAAAAAACAACCTAATGGGTTCAGTTTTAGAGTGCGGAAAATAAAACAGCGAAACGTCGATTTTGTTGATTTTATTTAAGCATGGTTAGTCCAACGTGCAGTTATTTCTTTCGCATAGTATTGGGGTGGCATTTGAAAGAGTGTGACAGAAAAACAATGTTTGAATACCTAAATAGGTGCGTAAATTTTCACAGTTACAGTCATCAAAACGTATCTTTTTAAACATAGAAATCACAGTACGAATAACAAGAGGCAATTGAAATACACAAATACCCTAATAATATAAACAAGGACGACGGGCTGAAATTAAACTCAACACGCTTCCCGGCACTACACACTACAAAAATAACCGGAATGTGCTGACTGCAACATGGTGCAAATTACTTGTACGTAATCAAATGTTTTTTCTACACAGTTTCTCTTACGACTCCTGCAATGGTAGCGGAAACACCGGAACAAATCCAACTTGCAGGAGATCACCCGAAAAACATTTATATACCTATTCATGTAACTTAGTAGACATTATAATAATAAATATGTACATCTCCCCTCCCCCCCTTATCCTCTCTTCAAGCATTCTTGTCCTTATCCCGCCCAATTTACAGTAACTTAATGTTCTTATAATAAATACTTAAAAAATCTTTGTTTATTGAAATATATGAAAATAACATTTTTATATGTATAAATTGTATGTATTTATTTAATATGTAATATATTTTGTTTACTTATTTTGTATACTATGTGGAAATCTGTTATTAGTTCTGATTTTATACACTTTATCTGTTTGTTTACTAAAAATATGTATGTAGAACTGTTGATTTCCCTAATAAAATAAAAATAAAATTCATCAAAATTGTTTGGCACTGCGGGGCAAAAATCTTGCTACTGAAGAGTATTATGCTTAAAGCTTCTTAGCCTGATATGTTGTCCCGTTTTAAAGCTTTAAACGTGTTTTTATTTTAGTCGAACAAAAATTAATTCTAAATTGAGTTTAAATTACAAATTACTTTATTTTTTAATCGAATTTCCAATGTTAATTTTCTGTAATATTTCTTTCTTCTACAGCGGAATATTTCTATAAAACTACCTTATGCGTTGTTTTTTATTATTTCCTTTACGAACGTGTTAAAAATATGGCGTCGGGTTCTAACGACCGGGAGATGAGGTTTTAATGAAATGCAAAACAAAACAAAGTCCTCCTTGAGAATAATTTTCTAGGACAAAATGGCGGCCAGCAATGGCGGGTGACTGTACCGAATAGGATTACCTCCTGCCTTTATAGTCTGGTAGTTCTGTTTAAGACTGACTGTTATTGTTCTGGTGTACGAGTGTACTGGACTACATTGTACTCCGATTCAAATACTATTGGACGGACTGATTATGCCTTGTTTCCCGGATTTTTTTTTCTGAAATCGATACAAATTCTCTCTAAACTATGAAGAAAATGCTAGACCCTAAATTCCAAATAATAATTTAATTTTCACATAACTGTGTTAAACAACATTTTGTCTGCCTCTTGATGTAACGAACAGCGCATTTGCCTACAATGCAAAGGGTCTCGGGTCCAATTCACGTCATTGTTGATATGAAATATTTAATTGAAATTGTGTTTCCATACCAGAATATTTCACAGTCCCTGGACTGGTACCTGAAGCTTAAAACTAATCATATTTCAATAAACATCTGTACAACACGCTTAGAAGTATATCAATCTGTGCAATATCTCACAGAAGTCTCATATTTGTATACTGTACATCCGAAGACGGCAGATAAAAGTAAGCGCTTTTACGCGTTTTTGGGTGGTCCTAGCTCCTACAAAAAATCATTTATAGAAAAAACTAAACAATATAGACACGCCAATGGTAAATATATATATTGTGTAAAAAAATACACTGCTCAGATGCTTTAATCCTGGGAGAAAATACTAAAATACGTTTCTATGAAGAAAAGTCAGAAAGTGTTTACTCATAAGTATTATTACTCTTCTTTTATGTCAATCACAAATTACAAAGAACTTTAACTAATAATTTTAATTGATTGAATTGAATATTTTCAACTTTATCTGATATGAATACGAGTATCAATAGTTTAATTAAAAATTTTAATTACTAAATCATTAAATATTGAAAAATAAAATAATATAGGAGTAAAATTTCAAGAATGTTAACTAATAAAATCATACTTAGCAAATCGGAAGCAGTATACATATGTAAATGAAAAAAAAAATCCTTATACAAACAGTAAATTTTGGAGTACAACAAGATCTTTTTGAGTCCAATATTATATATTTTATATATTATTGATTTATCACCGTACAATTTTAAAGGAAAAATTATAATGTATATTGACGACATTGGACAATTCTATAAAAATCAAACAGACGTGTTAACAAACAATGACATAAATGAAAACCTTACTAAAAACTAAATGGACAAACACAACTTCAATTACACTTAATGAAAAAAAATGCAATATTATCCATTTTAAATCTAGAAAAAAATGACGTAAAACGTATTTTTATTTCATTTATTTGTTTATATTTTTCTCCTACAAATTATAATTATTAATAAAAATAATGTGTCCACATTGGGGTTACCCGTGCCGAGTACACTTAACAATATACTTTTTTGAAATGTTTTTACATTAGAGAATAAACAAAGAAGACTTACTTAATAAACAGTGATAATAACAAAATATTCACAGTTTTAAAAACTAGGTATATATGTACATCTGTATTATTTATATTGCAAAATGCACAATGAAAATAACAAAAACCTAACCTAAGCTATACACTTGTGGAGCGGTTGATTCAATATTGGTTTGGGCGAATGAGACAATCCATTTTACGTCTACCTAGCTCCACAATCCATTTTTTTAGCCTTTTTAAACATTCTCTCGTTACTAATTGTTTTAATAGACAGTGAAAGTAGGTTACAGATTTTAATTGAATAATACTCAAAATCCCTTTGTCCGAAAGTGGTATTAGTTTGTATTTGTTTAAGTTGTCTTTGTGTTGAGGATCTAGTGATTATATTATATGCTCACATAAATGATGAACAACTAACTGAAATTTAACATGTTAATCATTTAAAACTAACAATAGATAGACAATATACATGGAAAATTCATATGAGCAATTAATAATGTGGTGACATTCTCGAGTCTTTTTTTAAAAATCAAAAATTTTGCTCCAAAAACGGAAAAAAATTCTAAAGTATGAAGCCAATGTAAAAACTAAAATATTTCATATGCAACTCCTATGAGGAACAGGATATCAAAATGACACAAACAGACTACAAAGACATTAAAATAAAATATTAAAGTTAGTATATGACCTTCCCTATTTAACAGCAACTTGAGAACTTTTTGAACAAACTAGGGAATTAAATATTACTGAACTCTTTCAACTAGAATAATTAAAATTCATCCATAAATTAGCCACTAATGTAATTCTAGACGAAGAACTAAAACTTGTGAAAAATTATTGTAAACATGGACCTAATACGAGAATATCAGAAAAATATCATAAATAACTTTATAAAACAAGACAAGGACAGTCGAGACTAATAAACCAGGGACTGAAATTATACAATAAACAACCAGACAAAACTAAACAAAAGACTAAGACAAACTTTTCAAAAGATGTATAAAATATTATTTTGAACAACAGAGTATGAACAAAAAATGTATTTATAATTTTTGTAAAATGAATGTAATAATCCGTAAGGGATAATAAATAAATTTTCAAATAAAAAAATGAAAAATAAAACGTCAACTTTCGTTAATAATTTTATTTTATTAACAATAAAAATAAATACTTTCATACGCTTATTGGAGGAACACGTTTGTTTGAATTGCCCTGTATCGGTCTTTTAGATAAAGTTTTAAATACAATTATTGACAATATTTTTCACTTCGTAATACAAATTAAATAATGTCGAGTTATTGAGAGCCTTACAGTATTGTATACAAACAATCAAACTTGCTTTCCAAACGAACATTTGAGTTTTGTTGTTCTTATAAATGAAAAAACTTTTCACCGCCCGGCCCAAACCAAAATAAATCCAAGAAAAAATACCTTTGTTCTGTTTTACCGGTGTAATTATGTTTCTATGAATTAATTTGCTAGCAGCGTGGAAAACACAAAATCAAATCAAAAGTTTAATATTGTATGTAAAGCAAAAGAAATGAAAAACAAATTTACTAATCCTACATATTATTATTTTAATATGATTGATTGTGTCTGTCATGTACGAACCATTTTCAAACGTATTGTGCCAATCTTCTCGGTCCGGCAAAACAAAGGTGGCTGGATACTTTTTTTTTATTTTCTATTTTGGTTTTATTTATTTAGATTCTACTCGCGGATGAAAATTTTGCTAAAAAAAATCGAGTGGAGATTAGTCGGTCTCATGGTGTATTGTTTCGTGTGTTTACCTACAGATTGATAAATGAAATAATTTAAAAAATATTATGAATAAATGTATCTTATGTTATTTATTGAGCTGTGCTATGTTGAACGTTCGACTAAATTGGCGGATAGAAATTTGAGCTCTATTATTTAAATAAATTGGATAAATTTTCGTCTGTTACAATTCGACCTTTAACGCTTGGGTTGAATTGATCCGAAACTAAAGGATTACACATGCATCCTAATGCGCTGTCTCTCTCAGTAATTCATTAATTATTTTACACCGGACTGGTGCGACAAAGACAATGTCCTACAAAATTGGAGGTCTTTTTTGTTTCTTATGTAATTTATCAACTGTCGACGCGTATACACACAGAACGCACTTTCAAATATTTCAGGTCATAATTATACGCCCGGTTAAAATTCAATTGGGATTTACTGTGATTGCCCGTTAATTTTGTGTTAGTTTTTTATGACTCTATGATCTGTAAAAATATGGTGACCTGTGGTCATATTTGAACACAAAAACTATTTGACTTTGTAAGTGCTGAAAATACAGAAATCAATGATACAAGGAATGTTTGTTATATAAAATAGAATTATGCGTGGTCTTTATTTTCTTTATTTGTTCCACAAACGGTTGATTTCTGCTCAACAATCTTGAATTTTTTCCTTTATTTTTCTTTCTTAACTTCAATGGCAATACGGAGAGTTCCGAATTCCAGTAAGATCACAATAGTTTACATAAATTTTTTGTTTGATCGTAATTTTAAGATTGACGATAAAGTAATTACTACTACAACAACAACAACAACAACAAACCATCACGCCGTTTCTCCGTAGGGGTAGGCAGAGAGGATAGAACGCCATAACACTCTATCTTGGCATACAGACCTCGCTTCCTCTACATTTATACATCTTCTCATACTCGCACGCCGATTATTTCTATTTTTGAAATGTCCATCTTCAAGTATTTGATGGACTTGATCGCGCCGTGTCTTTCTCGGTCTTCCTCGTTTTCTGCATCCTACAACATTCGCATCGTAGATCCTTTTACCCGTTCTTTCACTGTCCATTCGCTCTACATGTCCAAACCAACGCAGCACCCCTTTCTTGATTCTGTCAATAATGCATGTCTCAGCCTTACACACTTCACGGATCTCGACATTTGTGCACCTATCATACATCGTTTTACCACACATTCGCCTGAGGGATCGCATTTCGACAGCATTTAACCTACTTTCATCATTATTTTCCATGCTTCGCTCCCATACATTAGAGTTGGAACTAAAACTCCGTTGTGAACTGCTAGTTTAGCCTCCTGCGATAAACATTTGTTTGCCAAAGTAGATTTTAGTGCACCGTTCACCCTGTTCCCGGCACTCACCCTCCTTTCAATATCTTTCTCGGCCTTTCCGTCCCTAGTAAACATACTTCTCAGGTACACAAATTCTTCTACCTGATTCAGAATATCTCCGTTTACGCTGATCTCACATTTATTTATATTTTCATCCCTTACAAAAACCATCACTTTCAATTTATCATTTTATCAACATTCATAAGCAAATCGCTTTTCTTGCATACATCGTAGACTTTTGTTATTAAGAATTGAAGGTCTTCTTTGCTGCTAGCAAGAAGCACGGCATCATCCGCATACAGAAGACAGTTAACAGTTATACCACTCATTTTTGCTCCCATACAAAAATTTCCAAGAAAAAATATAAAAATATTCTGGAAAGCAGTTAAAAAAAATTACTACTAATGTTAAAAAGTAATACTAAATTTGAGCAGAAAATACTTTTTTTTTTTTTTTTCTTTATTGTTAAATGATCCATTTAATAAAACAAAAACTATGATTTTTTTTTAAAAATGACATAATTTTAATTCATGAACTTTAAAAACAACCGGAAATCACTATTTACCAATACTTACCAATTAACATACGCATAATGTACGACCAAGGGATGATTATTTATTTATTTTATTTTATTTCATCGATAAGCCGACCGACATTTATAAATTTATACTACTACTACTACTACCATCACGCCATTTCCCCGTAAAGGTAAGCAGAGAGAATGGACCACCACACACGTCTATCCTGGCATATATTTCTAGCTTCTTCCACATACATACATCTTGTCATACATGCCCTTCGGTTCTGTCTGCTTTTGACAGAACCAGACTTAAGATTTAGGTTTATCTGATTATGCCACGTCTTTCTTTGTTGGTAGTTATAAAATATCATGAAACTATTATATTCTATATTATGTATCTTTTTTGGGTGATACCGTGTATGTTGGATTTGATCCTATACACGGTATCACCCAAAAAAGATACATAATATTGATAACAGTGACCGTGAAAACCTTCGCACCTATTTATTATATTCTAGTACAATATACATAAATCCTTACTTCCATACTAATATATTATAAATGCGAAAGTGTTTTCGTTTGTTAATTCGTGTTTTCTTCACATCTCGACGGAGCGACTGATTGTCATTTTTTTATTAATACACGGTTTCTTACATGACGTGAGCTATAAAAATACTCGTATTTAACAGATTACATTTAAGATTTTATTAACCTAAATTCACAGTTAAATGTATAGGCAAAGATAAGCGTCCGCGGAACATTTCTAATTTACTTGAACAGGGCGATCTGTATTGAAATGAGATTTTCCTTCGAGCTCATTTCCTTGCATGTGATGAACTTTCCTTTTAACACCAGCAATACGAATCTGAACGCTCCTAAGGGGGTAGAGCGGGTAAATTACGCGCTAGCAACATGTTATCTACCCCTGAGAGAGCGCTCGGAGTCGCACTGAAGCCCTACACTTGAAGCGTTGACTGATCACATTAGTTTCATGCAACAAATGATCAAATTACGCTGTGTTTGGTTCACCAATGCAGTGTCCTATGCTCTACTACCGTGTACGGCAAAAAGGGGTGATGATTTTCATATATTCAAGGACCAAATTAGTATTTTAAGCACATTCAAGCGCTAACATTCTGTCAAAAGGAATGAAAAACCCCGAGTATGAAAGCTCGCTGTGATAAGTGGGGAGGTTTACATACAACAAAAAGCACTCACACCCTTTTTATGAGTTGTATTGTTTTATATTTTTACCATTTCGCCAGAGATTAATAAGGGCTCGGTACTCGGTGTACAATGGGTCACTGTTTCACTCCGCGTGTATTTCGGTCTGTTTTATTCTTTTGAAGGTAAAACGCGATAAGCCTAGCACGCATCGGGACTTTTGCGCGTTTAAAAAATATGACATTATTGTTTTGAAACCGCTAATCTTATAGAACTCGCTAAATATATTAAATTAACAAGTCTACCGTGCGCTTATTTATTCTTTCAAAGCTCTAAGCCGGAAAGCAAAAAAAGCGAGCATTTTTTTTTGTATTTAATTATTTTTTTACACAATGTTTCATAGACCTTTTTTTTATTTTATTTTTTTTATTTAAGTGATGTTTCCCTATCATATGTTGTTTGTGTAGGTACCCATGTTTTATATTATTAATATGTAAAATACTTATGGGAGTAAAATTTTTTTTTAATTTATTTATTTACGGTTCCATGAACCTTTTCAAAAATTACAATAAAACCATTAAAAAAAAATACAACATAAAATAGCATAATATTAAAAAAGAACAAAAACATCGAGAAAACCACACAATTAAAAACAGTTTTTGTATAAAAAAAAAATACACCTTTAATTAATATAAATATTTACTTATATAAAAGAAAGATAAATTAAAGAAAATAGCAGTTTTGAAAAAGAGAAAGATAGGAAGAAAAAAAAGAAAAAGAAAGTTAAAAAGTTTACTTCATGGTTTATATAAATATTAATACTACACCATAATAAATTTCAAAAATAATTGTACGTACAAGAGTAAAGATTTAAAACAAAAGTGAAGAACTAATCATTATTTGAATCTTTAATTGTTAATTATTTTTCAAAACACAGGACATGATCATCTGCGGCTTGGTACAAAATAAATCTAAATCATCACTGTATTGATTTGCAAGTCGCTGCATACGAATAATTGGTGAATTCAATGAATAATTAATTAATAATAAATTGATTGAATAATGTTTTACTCTGCCATTTGACTATATCGGTCTAATAGATATTATGTTTATTATTAAAATTGCAAAGTGCCAGTTTAATTTCTCAGGGTAACTTAAATATTAATTTGTCTTGATTCTGCGGCGACAGAAACCCTGACCTTCCCGAAGGGTTGCGACAACATTTATTAAGGGAGATAAGCAAACCAAATTGAACCCCATCTTATACCGACGTCTTTTTCAGGGCCGGGAGAGAATAATCGTAATACACTTCCCATTAAATTTTGTTCTCAATCCCAGAAAGCTTGGACATTTCTCATCCTGGCAATTTGCATAATCGCAATACGCGAGAACGATGAAGGAGACCAAAGAACAATCTACGATTAGTCAAAAGTTAATCTAAGGGTTTAATTACACCAGCCAAGTATAACAATGAAGTTTTCGTTTTATGGTGAAACTTCGGTTCGGCGGAAGTTCGGCTTCCGCATATCCAGTAGGCCGTTTAATATTATCGGGGTATGATTTTATAAGTCATTTAACCGACGCAATTTTTATTTAAAAGTTGCCATAGTTTCTTTTTTTAGATGTATCCAAGTAGATCATTTTTAAACTTGTACTGGATGTCCACAGAAGGAGTTGACATTTAAAAAAATAATGAAAAAGGATTTTTTTGGTTAATTCAGAAAAAAAAAGTTTGTGATATTACAACTAAATAAAAATATTTATACTTATATTTACATTTACGTTTCCTATTGCGTAAAATAAAAAACAATGATTTTTTTGTACTAAATGGAAAGAAATGTTTGGCAATAATGTGTATATTTTATTTTAAATTAATGTATTTTTAATATAAAATATAAATAACAAAAAAAAAATTCGGCGTTTTCATCAGTGCTACACAAAAAAAACGATGAACACATTTGACTTCTGTCCTAAATATGTTTTATTCCTAACTGCACTTTTTATTTCCTTTGTTAATTTCATCGAAGAAAAATATTTCTCTGTAATCAGAATGATGTGCTGCAGTTGTTTGAATTTTGCAATTAAGATGTTGCTAGTTGTTCTAGGTCTCATATTTACGTTTTGTTACGTTAAAACATTTCGATTTCTGTTGTCTTTGGATTTGAAGTAAATAATTATTTTTAAATTATGATTTTACATCTCAAACTAATTACAATCGTCTTATAAAATCAAAATGTTTCATCAGTAATTGAGAATATTATCTAATAGGTAATATAGAAGTCAAGGCATTAACAGAGCTCATGACGTGTTATCAGCCGGTTTAACTGACCGTTTTACACAATGCATAACATTCGCCATTCTACTTATGTTTTCACATCTGTATTCATTCAATTCTTCCATCTGTTGGTATTTGTAAAAAAATCATTATCATCAAGCACTGATCCACATCTTATAAAATGTTTGAATTGAAACTTGTGGCACAATAATATTTCGTTGATCATTTCTACGAATGCATTTTGCTCGTTTTCTAATAATTTTGTTTGGTCAACAGGTGGATCTCAGACACATACAACAGTCGCCAGATTCAGACATCATAGAGCTAGGAATCGATCTCCAAGACTACTACATCTCCGTAGAATGGGATATCATGCGAGTGCCGGCTGTGAGAAACGAGAAGTTCTACTCGTGTTGTGAAGAGCCTTATCCCGATATAATTTTCAACCTCACCATCAGAAGGAAGACGCTCTTCTACACCGTCAACCTCATTATTCCCTGTGTCGGAATATCCTTCCTATCTGTCCTAGTGTTCTACCTTCCGAGCGATTCGGGAGAGAAGATCTCGCTGTGTATCTCCATTCTCCTGTCGCTCACCGTGTTCTTCCTGTTGCTGGCGGAGATTATTCCGCCGACTTCTCTGACTGTTCCCCTTCTCGGGAAGTACCTGCTGTTCACCATGATGCTCGTTACGTTATCTGTCGTGGTGACTATCGCCGTCCTGAACGTGAACTTCAGATCGCCGGTCACGCACAAAATGGCGCCGTGGGTGCGAAGACTATTTTTAGAACTATTACCTACCGCTCTCTGTATAAGAAGGCCCGCCAAACAAGAGCCTAACCAAGACGAGGAAGATAAAGGACTCACGGAAGTGTTCAGTGTACCGCCCGAGGCGGATAAGTTTGTCGCTTACGGGGGAAAACGGTTCAGCGGGGATTACGACATACCGGCCTTGCCCGCGTCGAGGTTCGAGACATCCTCGCCCACGGGCCCGAGGTTCGGGGAGCCGCCGCTGCCTCTGCCGGGCGCTGACGACGATCTGTTCAGCGCCGGCGGAGTCAGCCCGTGCGACGACGGCGGGGACGTCAGCCCCGCCTTCGACAAGCCCTACCTGCGAGAAATGGAGAAAACGATCGAGGGGTCGCGATTTATCGCGCAACACGTGAAGAATAAAGACTCCTTCGAAAGTGTGAGTATTTTTTATCGTTTTTTTGTATTTCGACAGTTTGCGCTTCGATGTGTAATTTGGCTGTATTCTTTGACAGGTTGAAGAAGACTGGAAGTATGTAGCGATGGTGCTCGACCGCATGTTCCTGTACATCTTTACGTTCGTGTGCTTGCTAGGCACGGCCCTCATCATCTTCCGCGCGCCTTCGCTGTACGATACCACCAAACCCATAGACATCCTCTACTCCAAGATCGCCAAGAAGAAGATCGAGCTGCTGAAGATGGGTTCGATACCCGACCCGGCCCTCTGAAATTCGTCTCTCGTCTTCGGCGGGAACTCGCCGCCGAAGACGTTCTGGGAGCTGATTGTGATGTGGTGGGACGGGTGATAAGCGCAGCGGGGCCGGTGTTCCTGTCAGCAACAGTAGCCGGGCGCGGCGGCCGGGCGGGGCGGGGCCTGGGGCAGCCCCCGCACTCCGCCCCTCGCGCTCCGCCCCGCGCCCGCCCGAGCGGTGGATTTTGTACTACACGACTGAAAAAGGTCACCGACGTCGCGAATCTCCGGATGTATATGAAATTTGTGCATAAAATTGTTATTCGTGTTTTATATAAATGTGCTGTATTTAATATTAAAATGAATGTAACAAATTTTTGCGACTTGAATTGATGTTTTGTTTTCGTATAAAGTAAGAACTCTATTGAATGACATTATATTGAATTTCGTTTATAATAAATGTATGTAATCTGTTCAAATTTACATTAAAAATAGCGTTCAACGTGCGTGCGAATATATACAGTGGGCGGTTTTTTTATTCCTCGGTAAGACTGTTAAAAGTATTCTTTAGAAGTGATTTAGCCAACGGTTAAAACGATTGATCACCAGTTCTCAGGTGGAACCTTTTTTACAATAACCCACGTATGGATATCGATAAGTGACGGTTGTATCATACTGTTTCGTTAGTCGAATCTCGATGGGATTCATTCAATTAGAATTAGTAATGACAACTGGACTATGAAATTTTTATATGAAATATTAACAATATGCTCAAATAGTGGATTTTCAATCAATTTTAGGTTTATATTGTACAAAATGCAATAGTTTATAAACATAGACAATTATTTAGTATTTTTACAAAAAAAAAAAAACACTTTTTTAAATTTTCAGTCACCTGAATTGAAAATTTCTTTTAAATACGATTTCCATATTTTGCAAGTCTAATTTTGTTAGTCGGCTTTTTAAATTTGATCGAGTATTTTCATTACTTCAGTAATATTTTCTACTACAAAAACTTTTAAATAATGTGTTTTATGCGGTTGACTTTTCTTAGCGCTACAGAAATGTCAATTGTCAATAAACGTCGATGCAACAAATAAAATTTAATATTTTTTTACTTATACAGAAATTCGATGCTCAGTAAATCACAGAACACAAACTTATTTTGTACCGAGTTTTCTTTAGTTGTGTAAAACTATTTTAGTGCTGTATGAGTTTGTTTGTGAAACTTTTCTACTAAGTACTATTTCTCTAAGGTAACGATAAAACAACATAAAATAATGAGCCGCGGTATTCAATGAAATCTGTAATTCTTGGTGGTAGTAAACATATAACAGTGGAAATAATTACATTAAGATATTTTATATCATAAAATGAAAGCTGTACAATCATTGCACTTCAAATATTTAATTAATCTTCTCACAAAATCATATATACGAACACGTAACAATACACTAAAGTAATCACTTATCACCATAGTTTTTGTACTAACCCTAATATCGAGTATCACATGTAGGTTACAAAATATTCCAGCGTTCATGATCACATCTATTTGTTCATCACAAAATTAGAATAAATTCCAAAGGTAAGCATTTTTAAATAGACCATAGCTATGAACTAGGCTGAATGATTTCTGATCAGTACTTTGACTGTTGAAAATATTCAGCTGTCCTTATTCATCGCGTAAGGATATTTTGGAGGTGGTTCGAGTCGCGTCTGGAATCCCGAAAGTCCTCAGTTAGGCCTCAAATACTGATGAAGTATTGCGTGATGGCTCATCTCAATATTTCTAGTTTCTGACTTAATCAGGAGACTTCCTCGAATCTCGTTCGCGTCTCGTTTTAATACCTTAACAAATCGACAATGGTTAATTATACTTTGAATGTAGTGTACGACGTCGGTACAGGCACATTAAAATACGTATTAAGTTCAAAGTATTATTTTTACAGTAACTAAATCGTAATATACTATACATAGATATCGTATTGATAGTGTATTATACACATATTCGCCTAAAACGACTTTTGGTGGTACTAATTATAGGTCTTGTACGATATATACTATTGTTGTTGATAAATAAATTATAAATTTAGTAAACACTAACTATCCATTACTAATTGGTACAATGTATATACCCGTGTGTTACGTAAGCAGGGGTGACCCATGTAGTACTGGAATATGTGTTTTAATTAAATGATGTTATTTAATATGGTGATTCCGATATAGCAGACGATAGAGTTCCTTCATTTGATGAGCGAAATTCGTAAATTAGGTAGACATCT
The DNA here is from genome assembly GCF_059751315.1 of Micrasema longulum. Lineage (NCBI taxonomy): Eukaryota > Metazoa > Arthropoda > Insecta > Trichoptera > Brachycentridae > Micrasema > Micrasema longulum. Next base: position 432,832 of record NW_028278416.1, read on the forward strand.
TGTCATTGTATGATGTACAGTCGTCGGTGATGTAATCGAGAATTTAATACAAATCCCGTTTCTTTCAAAACTGACAGTTGAATCTCGTTATCAAGTGAAGTTTTCGACTAATCCACATAAAACGTTGGAGTAATATCAATGAGTAACTTAATAAATAATTGAAAATACTTAAATATTTTTCCACAAAATTAAATAGTCCTCGGCACTTAGTGTATTATTTTATACGATATTTAAATCACGGTTAGTGATACGTCACGTTTAAATATGGAACGCCTGCAACCATTAATTAATCACGTCAACTTGTAGGAATTTGTAGAAGTTTCATGGTCGACACACCAGCTAACGTCAGATTTCAAAATAACTGCCAAAAATTTAGCCACTAAATGATAAAAAAGTATGTGTAATTATTTTAGATTTATTAAAGCTAAGGCTGTTTTCGTACTCAATTACACGTGATTGATGCTAACTAAGCACTCTCCAAATTATTTATAATATAACGAATTTAATAAAACCACATTTGTAAACAGATTAATTTGTCTTCATCCCTAACTGATGTAAAATTTCTGGTCAAAACCGAGTTTTGTGCACTTTTAGTTTCGATTATAATATCATCATCGTAGGCACAGGGTTGTTTCAAAGGCTGCGATTGAAAGGTGTTTAATGTAGAAAATACTATAATTAACACGTTTCTCACCTTAAATCTGATAAATGTAAATATATTAAAATATCTTACAGCTTGCGAACACAATTTAATTTATCTAATGTATTTAATTGTGTTAGTTGATAAATTTCAATGTTTGGAAATACAAAAAGTGGAAATAGTTCAACATTTAACCATCACTGTAATGAGATGATTTAATCATCGTATCTGATTTTATAAATTGATAATCAACTGATCAAAATAAATAAATACGTTTGTGGTATAAATTTCAGAGTTGAGTGGCTGTGTAAACATCACAAACAAATAAGTTGATTGAATTTACATACATCTTTGTGTGTGAATAAAGAGTTTTTTTCTATGAACACACTTGGTGAAAGGTTTTCTTTGAATCAAAGTATATTAGATCCTTTTATCCTAAGAGATAATACAATTCGGTTGTGTCATAATGATTTAAAGCAATCAATTCTAGCAAACATATAAATATATCTTAAACTATACATATTATGTCTGTTTGTGTCTGTGTGTTCAATGTTGCCATACAACGAAATTGTGTAGCTAGAGCGTCAATATGTTAAAAGTTATCATAACTCGCTTCTTTATTTTATTACAATTTGAAACAAAATCGCCAAGTTAAACTATATTTTTGTTTTGGGTTTCTGGACACACATTTAACCTTTAGCAACATTCAGTACACACCATTTAGTAAATTGTACTAAAAATAATTTTATTTTTTGTTCTTAAGAACTTCGAAATTAGAATTTTCGATGAAAAAAAGATTTTTCAAACAAAATGACAAATCAAACGTCTTCCTAATAAGTAAAAACTTTTTCAGGGAATATTGTCAGCCAGTACTTCAGACTGATACTGTTGAGAGTGCTTTAACCTTCCTACCTATCTTCCTAACCATTTTTATATGTTTTTGGAGCATTCTGAAAGTGATTTTCGACTCTCTTGACATCATCCCTCGCTTTTCATAAACAATCATACGCTAACAATTAAAATCGAGAAACCAAAATTACTTTTATCTACTTTACTTATTCTTCTTCCACCAGTTTTATAAACTTTATGCGTATTTTATTAATTTCTTTAATTACTTCAAACTATGAAAACTAGAGTTAATGCTTTATTAACTTGTTAATTATTTCCTGTATATATTTATTCAATTTATTGCAATGATATTTTATTTTTCAACCTTGTTTCACATTCTTAAAAATATAATTTTGATAATTGCTGATTTATATGTCTGTGGTTATGATTATTGAATTAAGCCTGAAATCAGCAGGGATAATTTCGTTTGAGTTGATGTGAACCCCTAATCAGCATAACTTCAAATTTCCTTCACTCATCTATTATATTGATCTGCTCAACAATGCTCAACATTAAATATTGTTTTAAAATAATGCTTCTAGTCGTTAAAGTCATTGAAATTAGCTAAAATCCTGGAAAATACGGGTGTAATTTAAAATAAGCAATTAGAGTTGTTATTAATTGATAAATGAACTAATATACCTACTACTATTAAGAATATTCTATGGTTGATAACCCACTGTCCATTTGATTTACACGCTGTGGTTAATTTAACGTACTTTTAATAAATGTTGAATCTACATATTTTATTTTAAGCTTTCTTGGATATCATTAATTCCCCATTTACGGGGTCGTTTATTTAACAGCGACGCACAATTTGTAATCAGAAAAAATAACCAAATAAAATAGAAAATAAGTCACCAGAAATCTTTTCGGTTGTGGAATTAATATTGTATTAAATCAAACCAATTCGAAAATTCATACTTAAACTTTAAAAGTTAATTACCATTCAATAGTTGAAAACATTTTTTGTTTATGTGTACTTTGACTGTTGAATTATAATTGCACTTGTGATCATTTAATAACTTCTTTATCGTATTAACTAATATGTTATTAACATATTACAACAGACATGAAGAACATTTTAAAGAAGGTAATATAGAAGTCTAGTCATCTACAGGGCTTATAACCTGTCATTGGCTGTTTTAGGAGGCCACTTTTACCCACTGTGTAACATTCACCATTCTACCCATATTTTTACATCTATATTCCTTCAATTCTTTCATCTGTTGATGTTTGTGAAGTTAAAGAGCGAAAACCTTTATTTATGCGAATAAAATTCATCTGATTGAATTATTTCACCTACATACTAGGCAACGCCTGAAATTTTTATTTTTTCAATTTCTATACTTCTTCATGGACCAGGTGGATTTATCAACGATATTTTGGGTTTGTCCAAATTTTTGTAGACAAGAACTGGATTCAACTCCCTGGGGAGCTGTTAACATTAACATATTACAACAGAGATGAAGAACATTTTAAAGAAGGGAATATAGAAGTCAAGGCATCTACAGGGCTTATGATTTGTCATTGGCTGGTTTAAGTGGCCACTTTACACACTGTGTCACATTCACCATTCTACCCATATTTTAACATCTATAGGGATTTGAATCCAGTTCTTGTTTACAAAAATTTGAACTAACTCAAAATATTGTTAATATTTTATTATTTGGCCGCTATGATTTAAAAGTACGCATTAACAGTTTTTAATGATTTTAATAATTTTATTTCAGATTATTTAAATCATCAATTATCTTTCTATACACCTTGTAACTACTAGATATGTTACCATCTGCTTAGTCCTGTATATGTTTCTTGAAATTATTTTTCATGTAAATAGAGTTAATCAATTTACTTAACCTCGGTGCAAGGATTTGCGTTTTTTTTATTTCAAAATATTCCACAACCGATACGACGTACATTGCATAAACAAAGTGATATTGTATTAATGTCTGCAGTTCACATTAAATATTAATCTACCAGTAGTTGTACAAGTGGACAAAGTTAGAAAACGGTAACGCGATAGCAAAATCATTCAAGCCGAGCTTCCAAACCATTTAGGTGTACATAATTGTAAAAAAGATAACTGCTTATTCAATGTATTGTTAAGTATAACAAATTACAATACAGTAATATTACGAGTAACTCGAAAATTATATTTTGTAACAACGCCATGTTTTAGCTAATTAGCGAATATGCACTATCTATGAAATTCAGCATTTAAAAATACATCAAATTTTCAACAGAGATGGAATACCTTAACAGCTAGGGAATATGAAATTCTGGACGTTTATTTGACTTATTGTTTTTTTTTTGTTGTAGTTATATTTTTATTTATTTTGTAGTGCATATAATAGACAAGTCCGCCTCGTGGTGCCAATGGTCAGCGTGTTTGCTTACCATGCGAGAGGTCTCGGGTTCGATTCTCGATATGATTAATATGAAATATTTATTCAAAAAGGTGTTTTCACACTAAAATATTTCATAGTCCCCTGGACTGGCACCGATACGCTGCGGTTGTTGTACCAATGCAGTGCTCTATGCACCATTAGGTGCAGAAAGGAAATGATGATGAATGATGATACTAGACAAGGTTAATGTTAACTTTATAAAATAGTTTACTTCTGATTTTACTTTTGTTTCAAAGTTCTTATGTTTTTAATTTGTATATTTGGATTGAGTGTAATGTTTCGGCTGTGGATTATTTTATGGGCGTCTTCGCATTTGCTCTTAAGACGAGAAAACCTCAGAAAACTCGTCAAGAGAAAGCGGATTGTTGACTTTGGTCAGCAGACCTTCCGATCCACTTGAAGAGTTCGGCATTTGGTGTTATGCTATCATTGATACGTTTTATTGCCTTAACTATATCTATCATGTGTAATTTTACCTCTTTTGACAAGTCTTAATGGCTTACCAGTATATGGGTATCGTGTAAATATTTATTTAGTATTTTAAATCGCACCTCCAGTTGCGTTCTCTGTAAACTGAAAAAAGGCCAATGCATTAACAGATAGAGGACATCTTAGGGAGGAACATCATCATATGGGCAGCGTTTACATGACTGATGATTTGTAATTATTTACTGGTTTAGATCATTTACACACAGCGTAACATTTATTTTTTCCCCTACATTTAACAGACCGATGATTTGAGAAAAATTAGACGTCTATTTGTATACAGAATAGTTAAAGTCACATTTCATTACCTACCCAAAAAGGGCAATAACAGAAAATCATAATACCATAGACATATTGCATAATAGAAGTGTATAAAAATTTAATTAATTTTTTCTTAATAAAAAGTAAAAACTTCACTTAAATAAAAAAGAGGGGGTAAAAGAAGAAAGAAAAGAAGGTAATAAAAGAAAGATATTGTCAAATATTTCAAAATTGACATTTCAGTCGCGATTTAAATGTAGACTAAAGAAGGTGCATCTTTGACATAACAGGGTAGATTATTCATAAAGGTTTTCCATTTCTGTTGAAATATTTATAAATCTCGATAAACTGCCCATAGGGTGAAATCCGATATAAGTTTTCAAACAAAATATTGTTGATTCATACAAATAAAAATATTTATATTAAATTTTACAAACTAAATTATTTTTTTTGCAAAGCTTGCATAATAGAATCGTTATTATGAAATTATATAGTTTATCTTGTTCGCTTTGCTCTTAAGGGTAATTAAAGTGTATTTCATTACATTTGAGTCTTGATATTTTGCAAAACTTATCGAAGCAAAAATTTTAATTGGGTGCATTATTTCGCTTAGTTATTGTATCGTCAAGGCGGCGTAACTTTATTCAAACTAAAAGTATGAAGTCACATTGTCAACATTTATAAATGTGCATATATATTTAAAAGTATTTTTAAGGCTACTTTACTTCCTATAGTAATATATTATAACCAATCATTGTTCATTAATATCTTTATTGGACCTATACTTGTTATTATATAAATTATTATGATTATATTATTATTATTATTGTACAAATATATTTTTCGTTTTTTACAATCATTAAAACTACAGTGGAAGAGAAAGCTGGTATGAAAAACGAAATATTTTAATGGTTCACTAAGTCCACTTTTTCATCAGAAACACATCAGCTTATTCATTTTGCATCCCATCAATACGTAACCTTTGGAATTGATTAGCGTTTCATTAACTAAATAAAAGCAAACAGAGAATTGATAAATTTAATCGCGTATTTTATACCTCGTGTTTCGTTTTTCATACCAGCAATCCTACACTCGTAGACAAAATGATATTCACTGGAAAACACCACTTTAAATATAATGAAATGTTATAAATATTGTATTATATAGTTATAAATAGGTTAAATTAATTATAGTTAAGATGAAATTGAATGAAAACAATAATATCTCACCGTTTATAACATTATAATGATACTTATCTTTTTAAGAAATACTGTGACATTGATATTATGCATTTTATAGGTAATATTTATAGTAAATAATTTCATATATAATTGTATTATAGTTTTGAAATAGGTATTTAATTCTTTATTTATGTGAGGAGGAAGTAAGCACTTATTTTTTTGTTTATTATTATTATAGAATGTATTGTAAAATAAATAAATTATGAATTAAATGTTATGCGTTAATAATAAAAATTGTATTATTTTTATTTTTTTTTCAACGGTTTATGCCTTTAACAAAGATTTTTTTTAAAAATGAAAAAACCAGAACAGAAAAAAAATGTGATTATAAACCAGTCTGTCTAACACCGTTTTCTAAAAAAAGTGGCATCGTTGCTGGGATTCTCGGAATTTCTCAATTTGTCTTCATTGGTGTAAAGTAGAACTAAGATTAATTTATTTATTTATTTATTTATATACACGGCACGCAGTGACTTTAAAGAATATAAACACGTCAATATAATGTAAAAAATATGATAATCAAATTGAAAAGTATTATGTTACATAAATACTATAATACAACAGTTTCATATAAAGAACATATTTAGATATAAAAAAAATAATTAAACAATGTGTGTAGATAAAATTTTAAAAGGAACATATTTTTTTCTCTTTAAAAGGTACAATCTTTTTTTTTATTAAATACAATAAAAAATAAGTCTCAAAAAAAATAATTTTATTTTGCACCACAACAGGCCAGGAGGCCCAATTACAGTTGTAAATTACATCACAGAACACCCAGGTTTGAGAAAAATCTAATTTTTGTGTTCTCACCGGTAATCGAACCCGGAAACTTCCATGTGTGAGTCAAGCGTCTCGACCACTACACCACGGAGGCCGCCATGCAAAAATAGTATATTTCTAAAAATAGTAATAATAAAAACAATTAAAGTAATTTAAAAAATAAGTGTTCACGTAAATATGGTACACAATAGTACCCATACAAAAGTAAACTTAGAAAGCACTATAATCTAAAAAATGTCCGAATCTTTCAAGTGATAAAAAGAGTTGATTTTTAAAAACTATACTTTATTTTTTAAATATCAGCAACGTCGGAATAGTTATTGCCAAGTACATGGAGTCGACTCAGAATAGCATTATACTGCTCGCGAATTGTTGCAACTATAGGGCCAATTGAATAGGTCACATTTGACACTTCATCAAAATTCAACAACATAACCTTGCAAGGGCGGTAATAAAATATCATTTATTTTTTCGAATTTAGAACTGCACAATTGCTTAACTTTTTTCAATTACGATTACATATTTATCGTAATAATGACAAAAGAAGGTAATTTTACTTTCACTAATAAACCATTCTAAACATAATAAACTTTTTCTGTTCTAAACGTCGTTACAATGTTGCATCAGTGAACCCTTTTTCTTTTTATACACTAGGGATGTTACCCAGAAAAATCGAATGTTGATAATTTCGTTAAATTATGTACTTATCTTATTTTGTTCCTTAAATTTACGATAGAAAATAATAATGGGACAGGGATTTGACTTATGATTTTTAAAATAAAATTACATTACATATAAGTACTTTTTCATAGTAACTGAATTCAATTCACATATATTATTTATTTATTATTTATTTATTGATTTATTGATTTACACGCCCAATGGGCTTTTACATATTTTAGAAATTACATTTAAGTGCAGCAGTGAAACATAAGTATGTAAGTTTGGTAAAAATAAAGGATAACATAAGAAAAGCTAAAAGATACAATAATAGGTAAAAATCAGGAAATGTACCAACATAGGTATATATAATACTTATATATAATACTTTTCAATTTGAATAATTATTATTATATATTATTATATATCGAAATCTCAGTTAGTTTTAGCAAGTTCAAAGTGTTTAATAGAAAGTCAAGAGTTAATAAATTCATATCTGATTCCAAGTTTAAAGTTAACGTATCTTAAAAAAACATTTTAAACTCTTTCAAGAGTATATTGGTGAGAACTATAAAATAGCGTCCAAATTTTTAGTTGAATTGTTTTCGAACTGGCTTCTAACCAAAGCTGTGTACATCAATTTCAAAGTAGCGATATTTTTTTATTAAGTAGAGATGGTCTTTATATGCATTTTTTTAAATACCCCATCTCTGTTGCAATTAATTTATTTTCATGTTCTCAACTTTGTCACCAGAAATCAAAGTCTGCTATTTATCCAATCTTCTAAGAGCAACTTTTTTTTGCCACAAAGTCCAGATTAGTTAATTCGTCAAACAACTTGTAATTCTTTGGGATAAATCTTACTTTTATTTCATTGCCCTTGTATGTCTTTGCAACTTATTTTAATGTTTTTTTGTTCAGTTTCTTGTACATGTTTCGTCGTACTGTTATAATTGGCTTAGCTCATATATATGACACATAAAAAAACAACAAAAAAAATCAATGGCAAACATAGAAAAAAATATTAACATTTATATGTAAAAAAAAATTGAAAGCCATAAATTTGGCAAACTCCAAAAAAGATAGCAGATTATGAAAATAAAACGATTAGGGACAATAAAACGATTTAATGTACAAACACATTCAAAATAATAATTTCATGGCAACCTTTCTTTCTTTCGAACCCGGGACATCGTATTATATCTGTAAGTTAAACACGTTTTTTTTTTTTTTTATATTTGTATTGAAAAAAACTGGATAGAAAAACCATCAAGCCATTTTGTAAGCCTACCAATTCTAATTAGAATCCATTACAATATATCAATTTGTTAACTTTAAAATGCGTTTATGTAAACGAAGGATAAAAACGGTTATAAGAGGAAAAAAAATATATCTTAATTTTTTTTATTTGTTTCAATATCAAAAGTACAGTTTTATTGGGTTGGAAATATTTTAGACCTTAACGTTAAAACCTGTGTTGACTTGATTTTTTTTACATTACAATTGTATATATCAGTTTAAAGTTGTTTATCACATATTCGAAATTACAACAACAAAAATTATACCTTATAATAAAAATATACATATATACCGGAGCGAACCGTCAAAATATGCGATTATGCACAGCTTAACACATTTGACTTTCGAAAATGATGTTTTAAAGTTAATAAGTTTATGCGAAAATAAATAAAATGAAAGTTATTTATTATAAATCACCACCACCCACTATATCTTTCTACAAAAAATATCTATGAAGTGCGCCCAGCGCCCAGCCCATTCTCAGTGAACGATGAAACTATCCGATTACCTCAGGTTATTTCCCCAAACAAAAAAGTACACACCATTTTACATCTTTTACCCAAATCTGCTTTCTTAGTACTAAAACAAGCTTGCAAATTACTTAAAATATTTGAAGATTCTCTATTTGGAAACTAGTATTTCAAACATTATTTCGTAAGGACTATTTTTCATTGATAGGATACCGTTGACATATTATATTTATTTACTAACGGACTTAGTTCATTCGAAAATGGCAAACACATATCCTTATAATACATACAGGCACGATTGAAATAAAACACAAATAAAGACAATTAAAGCTAAAAGGAAATAATTAATAATAATTTCCACCTCAAGACAAAATCTGGTTTATGTCCTAAGTGATTTGTTCAAATCTAGAAAGACTTGCACCAAAACAGTCCAGATTTTGTATTTTGTATAATATAGGACATGTGGCGTTTGCAATTGCCGTTTTTGGTATTATTCACATTAAAAGAAATCGGCAAGTGATCAGTGTTGACAATTACTGCTGAATGTCATTGCGGTATTTGTTAACAAACTTTTGTACAAGTATTGTATTAAAATAATGTTGAATAAAACTACGTACATCATGTGATTGACTATAATTGTTATTTGAGTTGATTTTCACAGAATTACAGAAAAAAGTCATTTATAATGATATTACTTACATATTGTCTACAGTTCCCGGCATTATGTTATATATCGTACATCGGCACTTAGAAAGAGTCTGTCGGCCATTTCATCAAACTTGACATTGTAAAGCGTCGTCTCTTTTGCACGATTCAAATTCGAATCAGAGCAGGGCTATTAAAGTTTTCATACTTATAATAATAAGCATTATAAATAATAAATAACATTATTAATAACTGAAGGCATTTTTATAACTGATGACTTATGAGATGTCAAACGTTAGAGATGAGGTAATCGTTTATTTTTGTTTGATATACAAATCGTTTAGAACAAAAACAACCTAATTTTCTAATCCTTCTGGTAATAATGGAGAGTTGTAAAAAAATCTAAAAAAAAATATATTTAGAAGTTATTAGATTAGATACAATATTGTATGTGTAAATATGATGAACCGTCCTGGGCCTTAGTACCTCATGACTTATGAGATTAAAATGAATTTATTTTAACTGCTTTAACCGGGATTTTTTCAATAATTGTTTTTTTTATTTTTTATTTTATTTTTTATTGTTTTTAACACAAAGTATTTTACAAGTTTAATACGTTGAATTACATTTCCAGGAGTTACAACAACTTAATTCGGGACATAAATAATAATAGCATCTAGAAAATAACACATATTAAGAACAACAAAGAAACATAGCAAGTTTAGCACCTTTATAACTAAATATACAACAACAATATATACGCCTAAAACCTTTTCTTACACAAGCAGAATAAATAAATATAAAAAAACGCCTTTAAGAATAAAAAAAGTAGTGAATATACTTAGGGAAATAAGGTCATTAACATTACATGCCATGCAGATTATGCTGCCATAGTGATGATTTGTATTTCCGAAATTGATTGAATATTAATATACCCACCCCTTTCAATTGTGAGGTGTTTTCCGTAATTCTCTATTATTACCCTCTAGTTACGTTATTTTTGTACCTAACAATTTGTAAATTTTAAAATACAGTACCTATTAATTTATAAATCGAACGAAAATAAACGATCGCTTCTACTCTAACGTTTGACATTTCAAAAGTCATTAGTTATAAAAATGCTTAAAGATATTTAACTATCGAAACGTCTGATTGTTTTTTAATTTAAATTATTTATTGACAATTCTTGATGGAATTCCATTTAAAAAATACTTGGTACACTTCCACTTATTTATTTTGACCAATTAGTGATTTCACCCTCTAATGAGCATGTTCAGACTAGTGAATATTATACAGTGTAAGGGTAATTTATATAAAACTAAATATTATCTTAAGTGTAGGTACATTTAAAAATAAGTTGAAAAAAATACAATATGAAATATTTCAATGGAACAGAGTGAAACAAATTATTGAAACATGTGTTGGCGGTATACTTTTAAGAGAATATTCTGTTATATGAAAAATATTTATTGTTTTATAACAATGTACAGGGTTTAACTAAGGGGGCTAATAAGGGTGAGTTTTTTAATTCTATCTGTTGATTTATTAAAATTCTATCGCTATTATTTTTTATCCTATTTATTTCTAAAATTTGTAATCTATCTAACTTTTGACCTTTGTGTCCTACATGTAAAATTTTTATGTTTTTTGCTTTATCAAAAGTATGTTTAAATTCATTTAAATGTGATGCATAGTTCGATAAGTCGTTATTTAATATATGCGAAGCTAAATGTTCTTTTACTCTTTATTTAATAGCTCTTCCACTTTGTCCTACATATGAACCAGGACAAGTACATGTTAGTTCGTATATTCCGCTATTTTCAAATTTGTCGACCTGATCTTTACTATTTATCAATGTTAATAACTTATATGTAAATATAAGTTATTACATCATTCTGATAGTTTATTTTACTTTTCGTTTGACAGTTTCTATTGTAGTCTTGTTTATTTTATTGATAATTAATTTAAAATTGTTTTAACCATCTTTAAAAATACTTAACAACAACTGGCGGACATTACAAGTGACACGTGTATGACAAAGACAAAGCTCTACAAAGCCAAATATAGCCGAAGGTCTCTTTCTAAATGCCGGCATTATATTGCCGGGTACTGTACTTTTGCATACCTGCATAGGTGCAAATTAACGAACATTTTTTGTAGATTACCTTAAAATAAACCACGGCCCGCCACTGACTGATATATACATATTGCTGTTCTAGTTCTTGTATGTTCAATAGACCATTTTTAGAAAATTGAGTCCCAATATGTTCATTATCTTATTACGCATCCATGTAGCTAAAGACTTATTGTTTTTTCCGTTAGTAAATAGTATTTTTAGTATTTTTTTAATGCCAATCTCCACTTACTAATTTTATTTATTTGACTTTAAAAACAGACAGAACAGAAAACGTCTTTTGTAAAATTTGCAAAATAGTCTATTAAACATACAAGAACTAGGGTAGCGTTATCCTAATTTAAAAATATGAAGTTGCTACAAATACAAAAATTTTGGTCGATTATTTTTGTCACGAGTAAAAAGAATTTATATCGGTCCTTGGTGTATAATATCCTAATGCTAGATCTAACAAGGATACAGGACATTTGTTGTATTTGTATTGACATTCAAAGTCTATGGATCCGCTTCTTTGCGCATCCCCGTATAAGTGGTGGCCTATTGGCTCCGAAGGATGAAACCGGGAAAGTGGATATCTGAAATTAAAAAAATATTAGTGTAAAATACAACCGAAAAAAGTCAATAATTGGTTAACGTAATCGATTGTTTCAATAATCGAATAATAATATTATATTCATAACCGGTTTTAAATATAATTCAATTTTTCTTAAATTTCCATTAGCTGTGTCCAGGCGGATGAAGAATACGGTTTTGTATGTGAAATAGATCCAGAAACCTGGACGAGTGTTTTCGAATTGACGACGGCTCTCAGGTAAAAAATCAGAAGAAAGAAATCGAGTGGAGATAAGTCCGCCTTGTTGTGTTGTGGTGAACGCATACGTCTACCATTCTCGTGGTCTTGGGTTCGATTTCTAGTAAGGGAGACGTGAAATATTGATTTTAAGACTTGTTCAAACTATAATATTTTATTGTTTCTGAGTTTGTACCTGAAGCGTAAGATTGATCACCTTGCTTTCGTGTAACAGATTACCTAAGTACGCTGCATTTGGTTAACAAATTCAGTGCCTTTTGCACCAATGGGGGGGGTAAGGTAAACGGTAACGGAAAATCAAATCACAGATCTTAATTATGATCATAAAACCCTTACTTGCACCTGATGGTGCATAAAGCACTGCATTTTTAAATTAAATGCACAAAATTAATGATGTCCAAAAAAAAATGCGTCTTATCTTCATTATGAAACATAAAAGTAAGGTGGTCAGCCTTACGGTTGCAGTGTAAAACCACCTTATAAACAACTTTATGATGTTGACCTGGAAAGGTTGACATTCTTAATTTTCTCATCTTCATACTTCTTCTTGGACCAGTTAGTTTAATTTACAATATTTTTAGTTTGTCTAAATGTTTATAGACAAAAAACTGGATTTCACCCCCTAGGGAGTTATAAATGACAGATCATGCCAATTCCGAGAATTCCATATTTCCTTCTCTAAAATGTTTTCTATTCCTGTTGTAGTATGTTAACTCTTAAAAGACTGTGGTAAATAATCCCTTTACGCGCAGTGATGTAACATCATGTTACCACTAATAAAAGACGTAATATTCTAAAGTCCAGGCATTTGAAAAGAAAAAAAACATGGAGACACATTTTTTATTCATTTTTTTCCCATAATTTATGCGAAAAAATATATAACTAAGCCCTTTTTTAGCAAAATAAATTAAAAATCACAAATACGCCACTCATGTTACGCGCGTGCGTCCCCAATTACTAGTCATCAACTGACTGAAGACTGAATCGGTTTTAGATAACACCCGCCGCCGAACAGCGTCTCTGTCTTCCTTGTTATGACTATCTTCGTGCTCTCTCTTGTATTAAGTATCCGTATAGATGTGATGCTGAATAAGCGGACATTCATTCTTCGCGTAGCAAGGATAAATATTTTTTGTATCAACATTGAGTATAATTACACAAATTTTATTTTCTAAATCGGGTGTGAAAATGTCAAATGGAAGATCACAAAAAATATAAATTCATAATTTAAACAAATAAGAGAGATATATTAAGTCTTGTGTCTTATGTCGACTAGTGTGACATCACAGCCACACAAGAGTTAATCTCAATGGCTCCATTGGGAGTGGAATACAGTCTTTTGTCTACAAATATTCACACAAACTATTATGAGCATAAATATTTTTTTCAATGAGAACTGTCTACGGCACAGGACACATTTTTATATGTTTTATATTGCGCACATATCCATCCTCACATAAATTCGAAGGTGTGTTTATTTTTTTGTTTGTGTTTCTTTCACGTTGCAATGGAGCTACCGAACGACATATTTTTTTCTGCGTATGAATAGCTGGAGAGGGGAGAAGCAAAATAGCACACTTATTTTTTATCTCGAATAAAAAAAGCACAATGAATAAAATATATAAAATATCAACCGTAGCTGCTTATAAGCAGTGTTATTTAAAAATGAGTAGGCGGTAAGGTGAAATGTAAAAAATTATCCATTTTAAATTTATTCTTTAGATTTAGAAATTAAAAGTTTAAAAAAAAATTAAAAGTACAAGTAAAAAATTAAATTATAGATAATTTTTTTTTTCTTCATTCAATAAAAAATACACATTATTACAATATTAGAAAACAAAGTATTAAAATATATTTTGTCTCAATAAACTATTCAATAATAGTTTGTCATCGGGTGCTCAGACATTAGTTTTAATCAATAATCAAATAAAAGAAATGATCAAATAAAAGTTAACAAACAAATGACATAAACAAAGACCTAACTATGTTGACTAAATGGACAAACACAAACTTACTTATACTTAATGAAAAAAAATGCAATATTATCCATTTTTAACCTAGAAAAAAATGTCATAAAGTAGATGCTTACATAAATAATGAACGACTTACTGAAATTGAACATGTTAAATACTTAGGACTAACAATAGACAGACAATTGACATGGACAATTCATATCAACAATTTAATTAGCAAAGTAGCGACATTATCGAGTCTTTTTTCAAAAATCAAAAATTTTGTTCTAAAAACGGAAAAAAAATTAATGTATGAAACCTATGTAAAAACTCAAATATGTTATACGCAACTACTATGGGGAGCAGGATATCAAAATGACATGACAACATACTACAAAGACAACAAAATAAAATATTAAAGTTAATACATGACCTTCCCTAATTTAACTGCAATTAGAGGACTTATTAAACAAACTCAGCAAATAAATATAACTGAACTCTTTCAACTAGAATCATTAAAATTTATCCATAAATTAGCCACTAATGTAATTGTAGACGTAAAACTAAAACTTGTAAAAAATTGTAGTCAACATGGACATAATACAAGAATATCAGACAAATACCATTTACATCTTTCTAAAACAAGACAAGGACAATCAAGACTAATGAACCAGGGACTGAAATTATACAATAAACTACCAGACAAAACTAAACAAAAGACTCTGACAAACTTTTCAAAAGATGTAAAAAATATTATTTTGAGCAGCAGAGTATGAATGAAAAATGGATATATTATTTTATGTAAAATGATTGTAATAATCCGTAAGGGTTTATAAATACATTTTCAAATAAAAAAAAAATTAAAAATCTATAATAAGTTCGGTTTGCTTTTTGTTTCTATTTTGCAGTCGGATTTTGGATATGTGAACAAAATAACGATGCGACATAACCATAGGCTAACCGACTGTCGTATTTTTTTCATAGAGATAGTTGGAAGACCGCCAATCGATGCAAGCTACTTCTGTCCTAAAAAAATCATTCGATTGAGAATTTTTTTATTCCCAAACTAATAATTTACCTAACCAATTTCTCCCTAATATAATCTGAGCGAAGTCGCGGGTAAGAGCTAGTATAACAATAAATATAATCAAAAATCATCAGTCAAATTTGCGTTACAATGATTATTTATATTTTTTTTCTAAATAAAGAAACGATGATTCCGCTATACCCATATATAATGATTTAGATAAATTATCAATAAGATTATTAATGAACTTCTCGGTTAAGTTTCACTTTTATTTCATTTTGACCAACGAGCGCTTTTGCCTAAGATGATATCTTCAGGACTGGTAAGTTATTTACAACATTTTAAACTTTTATAATATTTTTATAAGGTTTATATATAAAAAGATCACATAAGTGTTTTATTAAGGGACAAACAACAAAGATTATAACAACTGGTTTGCAAAAACTGTTCATCTTCGGAAAGTTCTATACTGAAATTGGAATTAAGTATTAATATTTTTTGTAATTTTTGTTATTTAAAAAGGTAAGGAAAGAACATATGAAAGAAATAACCGATTGAAAAATACACTTTTAATAGATTAATTTAGCACAATACCTTCATTTTATTATAGGGAAGTTAACATATTTTTATGGAACATACATAAATATTATATTTTTGTTATCGAATTGAAAAAAATACTATTTTGAAAATACATATTTTTTTATTGTTTAATTTTTCTTTTAAATAAATAAAATAACAAATGTTGTATTTGACACTCAAACTAACTAATATAAATATTTATTGAGAGAAAAACACTTGTGACTTTTAAATGGAGTAAAACAATATTAAATTAAATAAAGGGTTGAGTTAATTTTAAAAAAAGTTAAACTAAACCAAGATAACTATTGATAATTTTATTTATAATTTAATGCAATTCATTAAGTATGGAGTTTTATCAAGGAATATCTACAAAAAATATCGATACATATATTTCTAGATTTGTTTAATAGTTAAATACATGTGATTGCTTACCAATATCAAGTTTAATAAATAATTAATTTGTCTTGTAAAATACAAATTAACCATCTATTATGCATTACCTCAATTTTGGAATAGTTTCCGGGAAGGTTTGTATTAAGTTTCCCTCTCCGATTTTCAAGAACACAAAATTAATATCCTGAGATTTTACCCGTTGGAAATACCCCAACTTTGACCCTTTCTGTAAGGGAAGAGGGAAAGGATACAACGCCAAACATATTACACGTGAACAACACAGTATTTATGTTGGCCCATATAGAAAATAACTTTGCTACTGGCAACATTGCCATTGAGAGGACTCTGTCTCATATCTGGCACCTCAGTTGTCATCCTACGATTAGCCTCCTTATAATACAACTTATAACAGATAAACCGTGTTCATAACGGGGGCGAATTTTTCTTATAATCGATTATTTACACCTTACCATATTGTTTTGACATCCAAAGTAATGTTTAATGTTACATTATTATTGGGAAAAAACAAATCAAAAATATAATAATTATAAAAAAAGAGTATGAATAAAAAATGTAAATATTATTTTTGTAATAATCCGTAAGGGTTAATAAATAAATTTTCAAAAAAAAAACCTGGGTTATGACAAAGCATATTGAGGAAACCATTACAGTCTTAAAAACGCCAATGATTTTTTTTTTCCTCCAAAAAAAATTTTTTCTATTCCATGAAAACCATAAAGCTTTTTTCTTCACAGTTTCCGAATCTTAGGTCTTGGTAGGATATAATTCTTAGGAATAAATAATATCGACACTGTAATCCTACTATACGTCACAATATTGAGAATACACTATAATCCTTCAGGATCAGGAATTATTTAAGAGAAAGGTCTAATAATCATGGAGGAACGTTCAATGAAGTAAAAATAACAAAATAATCTAGCTAATGTTCCTAAATCAATAATCAAATAACTTTGTTATCAATGTGATCGTATTCATGTTGACCCTTATATTTTTTTTTTCGAAATTCTGTGTTTTTCAGAATTAATAATAGTACACACAAAAATCATCGTATTGTAAAACATTCGTTGCTTATATGTTACTACTTTTAAATCATTTAACACCGACTTTCCACTTGTTTAAGGGTTTAAAAAAAATGGTTCTTAAGTAGATTCTTTATAATATAACCTTTTTAAGATCAAATAAATATAAAAGAAAATCAATGTTGCATTTTTCGCACATCCGTCATTGTTCTACTATCACGACGAAAAATTTAGACTTGCATATTTTTCTACCAAACAGGGTGATTCATTTGAGGAAATAATAAATTCTAAATTGTCCGGCCGGTAAAACCACTTTGTGACTGCAAATTGATTGTGGATCATTTTGTTGACCCGGAACAGTAAAGAAGAGTTGCCCACGCTCTCAACATGTCATTGGCTAATAAAATAATGAACCTGTAGACGCTTAGATATCTATAATATTACCTTCTCTAAATTCATCTCTTTTGTAAAGAAGAGAATATTGAGGTCTTGGCATCTACAGGGCTTACGACCTGTCATTGGATAGTTTAAATAGCTATTTCACACACTGTATAACATTTACCTGTCTACCAAAGTTTGAACATCTGTATTTCTTCAATACAAACATGGCTAGTTTGTAAAGCGACATATTTATGATTTATCTCAAGAGCACCTTGTAGTATAATTAATATCAACATATTATAACAGAGATGAAAAACATTTTAGATAAGAAAATATAACTGTCTAAGCATTTACAGGGCATGTGACCTGTCATTGGCTAGTTTAAGTTGCCATTTATGCGGGTGAGATTCATCTAATTGAATTATTTCACATTCATACAAGGTGACGACTGAATTTTTTTTCTTTAAATTTCTATACTTCTTAATGAACCAGGTGGATTTATCAACAATATTATGAGTTGTCCAAATTAAAAATGGGAGTTAAATCCAGTCCGTGTCTACAAAAATTTAGACAAACTCAAAATATCATTGATATAACTAATTATCTGTACAAAAATAATAACAAATTTATTAAAATACATATATATTTTTTTTAGTGCACCACAACAGGCCAGGAGGCCCGGCCCAAAATGACAGTAGTTAATTACAGCATGGAACACCCAGATTTAAAAAAAATCACACGATTTTTTTGTGTTCTCAGCGAGAATCGAACTCGAAACCTTCCGTGCGAGAATCCAGCGTCTTGACCACTACACTATAGATGTCATTTATTATCACCATTTTTTTTCCATCCACGTCCAGTGATGCATAGTGTTCCAACTGCAGCATATCTTAATCTATTTTTAACATAGTATGTAAGGTGATCAGTCTTTTGCTTCGGGTCCCAGTTCAGGAATATTTAAATATTGCAATATAAAACCTTTTTTTTTCTATGATTTTTACCTGAGACTAGCAATCGAGTCAGA
Organism: Micrasema longulum; assembly: GCF_059751315.1. Taxonomy (NCBI): domain Eukaryota; kingdom Metazoa; phylum Arthropoda; class Insecta; order Trichoptera; family Brachycentridae; genus Micrasema; species Micrasema longulum. The sequence continues at coordinate 451,957 of NW_028278416.1, forward strand.
AACACTGGTCCTGGGCTCTGATTTTATTTCACATAGAACTGTATTCTTTGACCACCTGGACACAGCACAATATTTTTATGCGTAAAATGTTGAATCCTGCTGTTGATCAGCAAGTAAATACAAGTAAGGGTTTTTTATAAAAAATGATAACTTACGTAAATACAGTTCTGAAAAGCTGTTCGACGATAGTATTCCCTTTTGGTAACAACCTCTGAGAAGCTTCGCACAGAGCGCGAAATATACATTCCCTTCCATCATACCCCATACTGAAAGGATAATATTTAATGTTATAAGTAGGTAAATATATAGGTTGTTAAGATATTTTTTTAATAATTTAGTGGCTACTCTCAGATTATACTCTATAGTAGAAGACAAGATACGAGTATTATATATTGTATTCATAGACGAGTAAGCTTCGGAACTATAACTGACTTTCGAAACGTGGGTAAAAGCGCTGGAAAAGCACGGATTGAGAGTAAGTCGTATAAAAACTGAATACATGGAGTGTGACTTTGGAGGGGCTGAAGCCAAAAGTTCTTCAAAAACCCTTCGTCTATGTTTACGGCTAATGCTCATGTAGATGAAAATGTTAATCACGGTATCAATACAGTATGGTTAAAGTGGAAATCTGTTTCTTGTAGACTCTGTGATAAAAGCCAAATGAAGTTTAAACTTACCATTAAAGAAATAGTTTAGGATTTTAACTGATGTTTAAGTATTCATGTTCATTTATAAAAAGAGAAAAATAAATGTATAAATAAATACAAGTAAAATATAGATATTTGTTTTTTTTTTTGGTTTTAAAAATTTAAACTTTTATATTTTTTTAAAATTTTTTTAAAAGGTTTATTATTTTGTTTGTTTTTTATATTTTATTTTTAAAATGGTTGAGAACCCCTGAGTTCTTATCAGGAGACAGTTAGTATTATTCCTAGGGCTTTCAATATACGTTGCAACAATACCAACAAATCAAAGATTTATGATTTTTGCTATTTTAAAACAACTGTGTAATATGTTGTAATTATACTATTTCATTATTTTGTAATAGAACACTGTATGTTAATTGTATTTATGTTTATATTTATAAAAGGCATTTGTGCCGTGTATACACTCTAATCTACCAGAACTAAAGGCAAAATATGCAAAACAGTGGTAAAACAATATTTTACGGTACAAAATGCTGGACAACGTCATTCAAGAAGCACAAACAACAGCTAGACACAACTGAAATAAGAAAGTTGCGCTGGACAGGTAATGTAACACGCACAAACAGAATCCGCAATGAGTATTTAAAAGGGACCTTCAAAGTGGCACCAATAGCTGAAAATTTTAAAGAAATGAATCAGAAGAATGGATGGCATGTTGAAATCATGGGTAAAGATGAGAACTATTTAGTAATTAGAGCACTCATTATCCCGACTTAACCTTAAGCTACAGGAGGCCCAAATGCCACCAACATGATGGTCTAGTATTTATTTATTTAACACTTTTTACACATAGACAATTTATAGATATGTTTGATCAGATCCTGCTTTATAAAATTGTCAATAATAAATTCGATTCCCCGGAACTCATTAATCTACTTGCTTACCGTGTCCCCTCCAGGCCAACTAGACTCTCTGATATTTTCTATATTCGTAAATTTAAAACTAATCATCGGAAACATTCTACAATCCCTCGTATATGTGAAACATTTCACAAAAAATTTAATAGTCTTGATATATTTAACACTCCATACAATATGTACAGAAGAGAATTAATAGGCTTGATTCATGCTCTTCATTCATAATTCGTTTAATCATTAAATCAAATGCAATTTTCCACTCTTACTTTCCTTCAATCATCCTTTACCACTTCTTATCAATTTCCTTCTTTTCCTTTCCACTATCTCTTTGTTTTGTCCATATTTATCTTATTTTAATATATTGTATATTTATTATTTATATAGTTTAAACTTCAAGCCGTCGTCGCTTTATTACAGTATTATTTAGTGAATACATATAATTGGATGGCAGGCCCTACTATTTATACATTTTATATATTTTTTTTTTTTTTATATTCATTTAACCTGTACATCTGTTTGTATTCGAAATAAATAAAATAAAATAAATAAAATACATGTAAGGGCGGGCATATTGCTTTAAAGCAATTTATTTCTACCTACCTAAACCGTTCAGTTTGAGAAAATCACAAGTACATGGACATATTCTGGGTAATTATACAGAATTTTATAGTTTCATACAAAAATTTAAAACCAAATTAACTTAAAATTTACACTATTGTATGAAGAGAGGCGAGGAAAGGTGGTGGGAAGGAAAGAAGAAGGAGATAGGAACAACTTAAACATTTATAAAGACATTTTAGTCTTGATTTAAATATAAATAAAGAAAGGACGTCTCTAACATTAGTAGATAGATTATTCCAAAATCAAGCAGTTACAACTGTAAAAGAGAAAGCAAGAAAATCAGAGCGGTGAAAGGGGATTAAAAGAGTGAAGAGATAGTCCATGTTGTGATAGGGGTTGGAAAAATTCTCTCAGCTACACAGGCGAAGTGGGATCATTCAAAATATTGATAAGAAGTGATACAATACGAATGTTTCTTCTATGTCTGATACTTAGCGTGTAGTTGCGTGCGCTATTCGGTTACGACTGCGACACGGTACAAATAACTGGTACTACAACACATACTTTTTTTCTACAAAACACTCAGTTTATCCTGGAAATGGCTCCTGCAAATGGTAGCCGAAACGTCGGAACAAATCCAACACACACGGTATCACCAAAAAAAAAACAAATTGTTGACAATGGCCGTGAAAACCTTCACACCTATTTTACTTACTCATTCATTAAAATCTCCAGTTTGCTGTACAGATCACGCCTATATCGCCTCGCTAAAACAGGTCTGGGTATTTGGTGGGTCTTTTTTAAAGCGTCGAATGTCATCGTCTCATTCGGTAATTCAAATGCCATGCCCCAATTCAACCCCCACGTGAAAATTCCTGGCATAGGGTTCCCTAAGACACCCACTGTTAAACAAAATGCCATCTGTAAATACAAATCACTAGATCAATGAACTACATCTTCTGTAGGTCCCCTTTTCTCATTCGTGCTCCATCATCAATCAGAAAAATGAGAACATGGCAGTATAAGTATTTCATGTCTAAGTTTTTATTCAGAAACCGAACCTGGCACCTAACAAATTAAAAGCTTAAAGATTTTTGGCACATTTTAAAATCTTCAGTTACACGTTTTTCCAAGCCATTGCAGAACGGATCCACTCACCTAGTGAAGACCGCAATGAGGATATTTTTAATAACACTTTTTTTTACAAATTTGTGTGAACTAACAATATATCAATTATGTCTCAATGTTTGTAGACCCTGCTGGAACCCCCTTAGAGTTATTAAGATTGAAATTTATTCCAATAGAGAAATAAAACATTTTCAAAAAGAGAATATGGAAGTCTAGGCTTTTACAGGGCATATGACCCCTCTACTACTGGCTACTTTTCACAAGTGATTTATTCTATTTTCACCATGTTTTCTTTGCTCCTGAATTTATTTTCTTTTAATTTATTTTTTTATAAAAAGTTTTTTATTATTCGTGCTAATGTTTTTTTTTCCTAAAAAATCTTGTTTTTAGTACTACAGCTGATTTGAAAGGGTTGAAAAAAGAGTATTTTTGGAAGAATGAAAATAATTTGAAAGCAAAAATTCAAGTCCGTTCACATTTTAAAATAATCATTTTCAAAAAAGGAAGATATTTTTAATATATATATATATTGTATTCAAATAACAAATATAAGTAAACAATTTACTTCCAAATACAATTTTTATATCAATTAAATAAATATTTATATTTACATTTACGTTTCCCAATACGTAAAAGAAAAAACAAGTCTTGTGTACATAATGGGGAGTGACGTCTTACAATGGTTTATTGTTAATAATATTTTAGGATAACATATAAATTACACAAACAAATATAAACGGTGTTTTTAATCAGTGTTACACATAGAAGAATTATAAGTGTAACTTTTGACTTTTTTCTTTTCACTTCTTTCCTGACTGCATTTATAAATTAATCTGTACATTCCATATTCCTCTGTAAGTATAATGATGTTGTGCTGTAGTTGTTTTTAATTTGGGAATTAAGATATTACCACCTGTTCTAGGTCGCGTACTTACGTTTTGTGACCTAGAAACACGACATTGTTTTCATGTATTTAAAGCAAACAGTTCTCTTTAAATAACAATTTTAAATCTTAAACCAAATTAATATATTTGATGTTACAAATATGTTACTAAATCTTACCGAATAACTAGATCCTTCTGGAAACGTTACATAGCGTCTTCTTCTTGACAATATTTTTGACGAATCTCTATTTGCTGTCTGAGAATCTTCCGAAAGAGCGATCATTGGAATTAAAAACAGTATCAAAATGGGAAGTGTATTTACACCATAATCCATCGTCAAATTCATTTCCTGAAATGATGGAAATGGTAGTTTTCCTGAAAGTTCGTTAAAAATATTAGTATTATCAAGTATTTTGTTATGTTTAACAAAAAAGTAGTTATTTTTTATTTTTTTATCTTATTAACATAAACGGTAAATCTGCCTTTCACAAAAATTTATAAAACTAACATATTTGGCCTAATACATATTTTTTTTTAAACATAAATTTCCATATACCCAAGATTTATAGAAAAAAAATTAAACCTAAAAATTATACAAGATTTATATTTAAAAAATTAACCTCAAAATTATACAGAAAAAAGCTATCAACATAAAATTTGAATAAATGATTACATATTTATCATTATTATTTTATTCGATAAATTACTATTCTTGTAGTATTAACGCGAACTAATTTAAGAATTGAACTTTTTTAAGTGTGCTTTTTTTCATTTCTATTATTTATTAATTTTTAAATGAATAACTCGCTTTGCCTCTATTTAGAGGCTTGTCACCAGGTGGAATATGGAAAGAAGTAAAGAAAAATACACGACAACACCCATACCAATAAATTGGTTTTTTTTTTTTTTAATTTTTGCAATTGGCGGGAGCCGAGCCCGCGACGCCAGTTTCACAATTGGTCGTCTAACTGACTGCGCCATGGCAACTGTCAAATACATATTCTTAACATTAGAAATAATGAATCACAATACGTGCATTGTATGAACCACCAAAGCGTTATTGTTATTTTACATTCATACTGTGTTATAATATAAAGATCTATATTTCTCTTAAAAACCGCACGTAAATCGGTTAAGCCGTTTAGAAGTTCGGTGACATCACACGTACAGAGAAATTATATATATAAAGATAATTTGAATAATATATGATAACAATAGTTATAATAATGTATTTAATTTTATTTGCTAGTAATGTGTAAAAGCCTTTGAGTGACGTTTATTTCGATAAAATATAAAAGAAGAGTTTAAAAAAAACAGGAGAATATTTTTTTTATAAAAAAATAAAGTAGGTACTTACAGTTCTTGTCTTCGAGATTTTTCTATTCAATTTTCCAGCGAAAAACTTCCAGCCAGGCACAATACAGCTAACTTTACAGTTCGCAGACAGGTACGGAAAATCGTTTAGCGTAAACAGTCAATTTATCAATCAGCCTGATCCTACAGAGCAACTGTTAGCTGATGCTGTAGAAACAGAAAAGTTACAAAAAGTCAAATCACAACGCCAACGGACAACAAATGGAAAGGGGGGAAGGGGAGAAGAAAGGGGTAACGAATGTAGCGACACTGTCAGGGGTCTGAAATCTTTTATAAATCCTTATTTTGTTTAAAAAAATCTCGTTTTAGCTTTAAGAAAGAGACGTTTAAAATCTAAAATATAAATATATTTTTTAATTTCATTACCTTGATTCATTAGCACACAGAAGGAATATTTTTGATCAGATCCTACTTAGCAAAATTGTCGATAATAAATTTGATTCCCCAGAACTAATTCATCTACTAGTAAGTACCAGTAAGTATACTGTGTCTCGTCCAGACCAACTAGACTGTCTGATATGTCCTATATTCGTAATATTAAAACTAATCATCGGAAACATTCTATCATGTCTCGTATATGTGAAGCATTTAACAATAATTTTAATAGTCTTGATATATTTAACACTCCATATAATATGTACAGAAGAGAACGAATAGGCTTGATTCAAAATAACAGAGAATATACGTTTTGTCTCTTCTCTTGCTCTGTATCATTAAATTAAACGCAATTTTCTACTCCTACTTTCCTTCAATCATCCTTCACCACTCCTTATAATTTGTTTCTTTTCCTTCTCACTATCTCCTTGTTGCATCCTTTTTTTTTAAATTTAGTAAATAGTATATTTATTCTTTATATAGTTTAAACCGTCGTCGCTTTATTGTAGTATAATTTGGTTTAAACTTATTATTGGATAGCAGGCCCAACAATGTATACATTTTTAATAGTTTATATTTATATTAATTTAACCTTTGCGTCTGTTAGTATTCGAAATAAATTGAACAAAAAACATTTCGTTATTTTAAACACATTTTTAAGTTAAAATAATATGTTTATTTGAAGCATTAACTTTGTAGTTATTCATTTTATTAAAATAAATATAAAACAACCGTGTTATAAACAAATATTATTTTTTTCTACCGACCGGTTTTAAAGCTTTACAAGATTATTTATCAAGGTAGAATTAATTATTTCTAACTAGTTAATTATACCTTATACACTGAGAAAGAGCTGAATAGAAGCGGTTCGAACAATATTTAACAAAATGAGAGGTTTTCTTTGTGACGACAATGAATGATCAAATGTTTTGTAAGGTATATCTTAATGTACGGTGTAGATGGACTCTTATACCCTTTTGCAGAGACAAAACTTAAGGTGAGGAAAGTACATTCTATTGTCTTCACTTTCGGGTTATTGGGGCATTTGAGATTAGAATGTACTTTCCTCACCTTATGTTTTGTCTCTGCATACGGGTATTAAAGTTAATACTATAAACCGTCTTGAATTATTTGAAATGTGGATCCACCGCAAAATGTTAAGAATATCTTGGACCGACATGATGACCAACAATGAATTATTACGTACGGCCAATACGGATAGAGAACTATTCACCACCGTCAAGCTCCGTAAGATATCATATTTTGGTCACGTGTTGAGAGGTGATTAATATGCCATACTTGAGCTTGTTATGAAAAGGAAGATCGAGAGACGTAAAAAGGTTGGAAGAAAACAGCTTTCCTTGCTTTGAAGCGAAACAGCATGGTCCAGGATTAGAATTGCAGAGGAGCTGTTTGCATTGCTAAGGATAGGGAAGCTTTCTCCCAAGTGGTCGTCAACGTCGGAGGGACCCGACATGACAGGTGATGAAGAAGAAGAAGGAAATTATGCTTTGATATCTTTATCTTAACTTTAGTTTGTGTAGCTTTAAAACTGGTCAGTAAAAAAAAAAAAAAGTGGTTAAAAACAATCATTTTTTAAATATATTTATGTTACAGGTCCTTGGTTCGATTCCTGGGAAGATGGAAGTGATTCAGTGCTCCACGAGTGTATGGCTTATTTTAGTTTTTGTTCTTTCATTATGTGTTTTTTAATACAAATAATATAGATGTACATCAATTTATTGTAAACATAAATATGTAGATTTATTTCAACAGAGAGGGAAAACATTTTTGAGAAGGGAATATGGAAGTCTAGGCATTTACATGGCTTATGACCGGTCATTGGCTGGTTTAAGTGGCGGCCACTTTACACACTGTGTAACATTCACCACTCTGCCCATGTTTGAACATCCACATTTCCTCAACTCTTCCATCTGTTGACTTTTGCGAAGTAAAAGAGCTGAAACCTTTATCGCTTAATCCAGCCAGTCTGCAAGCATTCGGACATACTGAAACATTGATAAATATGTAGTGTTTAAAACTGTCATAACATTTTGATAGTTATTTCTATTTATCAAGTTAGTCTTCCTTGTTTATTCTCAAATGTAAAAATATTTTTTTAAATTATATTGTTCAGTGTTCTCGGCACGGGTTACCCCAGTGAGGTCACATTGTTTTATTTATTAATTATAGTTTTTAAGACAAAAAAAAAATAATAAAAAAAAAAAAAAAAAAAAAATATTGGTTATGAAAGTGGATCTTCTCTACAATATTTCACGTTCCTGGACATGTCGCGATATCTTCATATAATAGATGATCGATGTAAGCTGCATTAAGTTTTCCAATGCAGCGGCCTGTGTACGATTGGATGAGGACGTACGATGTTAATTACAGACGTTTTGTAATAGTCAAAATATAATTGTGAGAAATGGTTGGCGATTTCTGACCGAACGTAAAATGAGATTGAGTGTCCGTCAACAAACATTGTTGGAAACGTCAGCCGATCACCGCACTACCACTCACACCGCTCAAGTACTTCGCTTTACATTTGCTTCAAGCAAATGGCAATTTAAAGCGGTCACACATTTCCACTGCCATTTATATGTACATACTCCTTGGTCTTCTATTTGATCTTAGAACAGATTCAGACAAAATTATTTAATAACATATTACAACAGAGATGAAGAACATTATAGGAAGTAATATGGAAGTACATGCATCTACAGGGCTTATGACATGTCATTGGCTGGTTTAAGTGGCCACTTTACACCCCGTGTTACATTCACCATTCTGCTCATATTTGAACACCTATATTAATTTATTTATACTTGTGCACTGTTTGTATTCTTTTTTTTATACGGAATAATGTTCCCTAACTGGGGTGTCCCGTGCCGAGGGAAACATTTTACAAAATGTGAAACATGCCTAAGATTTGCTATTTAACAAAGTTAACATTATAAAAACAATAAAAAAAACGTAATTAATATAATTTACCTAATTATCATTAACATAATAAACCATAAAAAACTAAACAAAATCATAAAAAACATAAACAATTTATATAAACCAATAGAACAAATTTCATAAACAGTACTCAAATTTTTTTTTAAATAAATATTTGCGTTCTTACGATTTACCCAAATATTTAATTTTTAGGGCTATTTTCAACGAGTTGTCCATAACTCACTATTAGAAAATGGGAATCAAGTTGGGGTAGAGTGGGATTCGAACCACAGACCTTTGGTCCGTGAGTCCGAGACACAAGCCACAGGACCACAACCCGATTCGATTTTTACCTATTTGACTTTATTTTATTTTTATTTTATTTTATTTTATTTTATTTTTATTTATTTGAAAAACCAACAGCTTTAATTATCCTTTATTTATATAACAAAACAAATAACAAATTTTCTTGATCTTGACTTGATCTACTTATCGATCCGTGCGCAACCCACCTCCACTATCCATTTCTTAATAGCAATTTTATATTGTGAGAACTTACTAATTGTCCTTATGGATAATGAAAGTAGATTGTACACTTTAACCGAGTAGTAGGTCAATCCCCTTTGACCGAAGGTTGTATTTATTTTTTTATTTGTTTGCTGCATCAGGGTGGAGTATCGAGTAACTCTTGTATTTTTAACGGAAGGTAGAGAATAATGTTTACGTGCGTATAGTAACAAAGCTTTTACATAAAGTTGTTTTTTAGATTTTACATTAAGATTTTAAAATATACCGATGGAGCTAGTTCTGATTGGGACTCTTAGATCATTTTTATTAAAGCTTTTTGTGCAATTATTATTTGCTTGATAAGTGTGTCATTTGCACATCCCCATCCAATCATTCCATATTCCAAAACTGATTGAGTCATTGCGAAATATATTTTTAAAAGTTATTTTAGGCTTATTATTTTTCTTTTAGTTTTAAAAAAGTTAATTTGCTTTTACGATTTATTTTTAATATGATGAATTTGATTAGTCCATCTTAAATTCCCATCTATATAAATTCCCTAACATTTAATTGAATTTACTCTGACTAAAGATTTACAAATAAATTCAATATTCGAACCGTTTTTATAATTACAGCTGTGAATAGTTTAGGAAAGATTTGGATTACATATAGTTTTATAATTAATCTTAAATGTTATGAATTTTGTTTTCGCGTGATTATTAAATCATAACATTAGTTAGATGATTTGAGTCTAACAATTTTTTTACTAAGTTTATGTTATTTTCAGCCTTGTCAAATAAAATATCCCATAAGCTTACTTGAGATAGTAGCACAGTAGCAGAGATATACCTTCAATTATTTCATCTGTTGATGTTTGTGCAGTAAAAGAGCAGAAACCTTTGTTTACGCGAGTAAGATTCATCAAATTAAAGTATTTCACGTACATACAAGGCAACGCCTGAAAATCTTATTTTTTTAATTTATATACATCTTCATGGACCAGGTGGATTTATCAACAATATTTTGAATTTGACCAAATTTTTTTAGGCAAGGATTTGATTCAACTCCCTGGGGAGCTGTTAATATTAACATGTTAATTGTTAATATTAACATGTAACATGTTAATTTTAACATACATACGCAGCCTATATTATGCAGGTTATGTGCAGTTCTGTATGTAGGCACATGATAAATGTACCATACATGGTCAACTATAGTTGTATTTTATATTTTAATGTGCAACTGTGTGACCAATATTCAAAATAGATATATTTTTAATGAGGTGCGTTACATTTTTAGTAATATTATAAATTTTGTATGATTAGTTATTTTATGTTATGTATAATTTTTATGTGACAACATTTACAATAACAATATTATGTGGAAGCCTCTAATTGGACTTTATAATATGTATTTATAATATAATTATATCTTATAAATTTACAAATGTCTGTTGGCTTTCCTATGAAATAAAATAAAATTTTAAAAAATAAAATATATTACAACAGAATGAATCTCACCCGCATAAACAAAGGTTTCTGCTCTTTAACTTCACAAACATCAACAGATGAAAGAATTTAAGGTATATGGGTGTTTAAATATAGGCAGAATGGTGAATGTTATACAGTGTGTAAAGAAGCCACGTAAACCAGACATTTTTTTTTTTTTTTAAGAAAAAGAAATATTAGCACTCTTATAATTTGCATAAATATTTCAATTTTGGTGGCCATTTTCAACGAGTTGTAAATAACTCACTATTAAAACATGGAAATCAAGTTGGGGTAGAGTGGGGCTCGAACCTCGGACCTCTAATCCGTGAGTCTGCAACGCTATCCACGTAATAAATAAAAAAGGATTGTGACATGAACTTTATATCGCGAGGGAATTAATCTGTCATTTTTTAGGTTCCTGAAGTTAATATCTTATGTGACGAAGGATGAACATTACGAGGAAGAGAAATCTCCCGAACTTATTGCTAACTTCCTACAGCTTAATACGGGTAACATCTCTTGAGACTCAACACAAAATAATATTCAGGAACTTATCCAAGGGCAGATCACAATTTCATCAAAATACGACATAGAAATTTGATGGATGCGACCGCGTACGACGGGAATTATTCTCGAAATTGATAGATATGTAATTATTTTAAACAGGGTTGTGGTCCGATGGGTAGTGTCGTTGAATCAATGATAAAAAGTCCAGGGTTTAAACCCCACTCTACTTCAACTCGATTTTCTAATAGTGAGTTATTTAGGGGAGACCGAGGAGGGTTGAAACAGTTTTTACATTTCCTAGTATATCTCTGCCGAAAGCCCTTCTTCTATGAATTTATACCTCAACGTTTACACACTACTAGCGGACCTGACGGATGTTGTCCTGCCCAAACGTTGGTTTGTTTGCTGTTAGCTTGGAAAAATACTTTAATTTGATAAATAGCTACAAAGGTACTTGTTTATGGTTGAATTCCAAAACATAAAATAAATATTTTTTCAAATATGGCATTCTTTTTGAAAACGTCAAACTCCGGTCTTCTCACCAAGAGAGGGGTGTACTTATGTGAGAATACGATTTAAAAAAATGTATTGAATTCAACATTTTATATAGTATCAAAAATCCAGTAAAAAGAAATAGATGGGTAGAAATTATAAGGAATTTAAGGAAAAAATCTGTTTAAGATCCAAAAAAAAAAAAAAAGCTTGTTTGTATACATTCGAAAACAAACTTCTTTTATACACAAAAAAACATCTTTCTATTTTCTTCTCAATGCATTCTCCTCGAATGCAACCCTGGTATATTGATAATAAAACATTTATGCTCCTTACTTATTTTTTACATATTCGATTGAATGTTTTAATATCTACGAACACGCACAGCGCAAAGATCTATATTTCTCTGAAAGCCGCACGTAAATTGGTTGAGCCGTTTAGGAGGAGTACGGTGACATCACCCGTAGAGAGGCATTTTATATATAAAGATGCAATTGCAATTAAAAATAGGTCAAAATAATCAGGGTCAATGAGAAAATTGGCTAAAATGGAAACAACTCCCCGCGCCACAATTCTCCTAGTACCGAGATAAGTTGAAACAGTGAGTGAGAGGTCACGGTGAGTTGTAACTGTTTGGTATTTTTTTATTGGACGGGATAAAATAAATAGATATGAGTTTTCCAGCATTTAAACACGACCAATTATCACAGACTGTGCGTTATCTTCTTCATAAATCAAAACAGTGAAATGTAGTTAAGATTGTATAATGATGCGGCATTTCTGAGACTCTGCTCTCTTAAGTCACCTCCTCATAGGCTAGTTTTAAAATTTCTACCCTAGTCATGCCCCTATCTGTTATTTTTACACATTGATTGGGCATTCTGGAAAAAAAATACAATTCAGTTTAAAATTATCACCACAAAACATTATATTCGAGAAAATAGATGAAAGAGGAGAGTTGAAACAAGCTGTTTCAACTTTCCTTGGCCCAAAAAATAAAACCATGTTTAGAATAATAGCTTTTTCTTAAAAACAAAAGGCGAACAATAAAAAACAATATCACGCTTTGAAACTTTAGTAAGGAGTGCATATTGGAAATAATATCACGTCAGTTTTATGTAATAGACATCAAATGTTGCGGCCTCCGTGGTGTAGTTGTTAAGACGCTTGACTCACACACGGAAGGTTCTGGGTTCGATTCCCGGTGAGAACACAAAAAATAAAATGTGATTTTTCTCAAGCCTGGGTGCTCTGTGATGTAATTCACCACTGTAATTAAGCCTCCTGGCCTGTTGTGGTGCAAAAAAAAATGTAAAAAAAAAATGTAAAAAAAAAATAACAGGCCATCAAAGTATTAGCCAAAAACTTACTTTTGGTATTTTTTTTCGTCCTGATGTCGTATACACCCAATCACTCCCTGTAGACGGCTGTTGCCAACTCCATTATGTGGCGCATAAATTACGCAATAAATGCGCGATGTGGTCATTTCTCTATCGATCATAGATTTTTTGAAATCGCCACTGTAACAACTTTCCTGTGTTACAACTCCCCTCG